>NC_069145.1:4842454-4915244 GCF_943734635.1 Anopheles cruzii | reverse complement strand
CTGTAAATGAAATAAATTAGAACGAGACTCGTGCTCGAGGATAATTCGTTTGTTCTTACCGGGATCCTACTGGGACTTACCGGGAGAATGCTGATTTTGAGTTGAATGTGCTCCTATCCTAAATCGACAGTTGAGGCTTCAGTGGAACAGATTGGGTTTCATATTCCGTCCATATTGTTTCACGCAACATTTAGCTACAAAAACATTTCACAATTTATTTGTAAACACGGTTTTCGTTCCTAAAACCTCAAACTTTACGCTACTCGAAACTGCTCGAATGAGTGAACATGAGGTTCGTGAGCAAACGTCACTCCCATCAGAGTAAGCGAGGTGTAAGTGATTCCGAATTATTAGTTGTGGCTCGTGGACCGGGGTTCGTGATGATGCGACGGCCGCATAGGAAACAATAAGGCCCTTTTTGTCTCTATTTCCTCGCTGATGGATTCTGCTATTCAGTCGCCTTGAAGTATCGAATAGCATTGGATGTGTGTGATGCAAAGTGACCTTAATTAGTGCTTATGTCAACACCGACTAATCACAAGGCTTGCTGTGTTGCCAGTTACTGTAATTAAAGCATCCTTTTCTAAAGGAAAATTAAGAGAAGACGGACCGCCCGTGACAAGTCATTTGATTTCATGCGATTCGCTCCAGCGATCATCAAGCTCAAAGCATCAAATGTTTAATGTTATGGCGTATTACACCATTATGCCGTATATTTGCACACCTTTTCACAGGAAGTTTGCCAAACAGTTTTTGAGTTGGTTTTAAAATTGGAAGCCCCGGGCCAAATTGGAACTCCCGGGTTTGTCTGTTGGAATTTATACTCGCCAGGAGTACATTCCAACAAATTGAAAGGTTTGAGTGAAGAATTCAAATTTTAGTACCTACTGCGGCTTATGGTCACCTGGATGCTATGTGCTTGGCTCGGTTTGGCCCCGTCAAAATGGTCAGAGCCCGGCGCAGCCCAAACCGCATTCACATCGCCGAAAAAGGACGACGACAAATAATTGACTTTTCTGAGCAGGGCTGGGGACGAGTGAACCAGGTTGGGCGGGAGTTTCTGACGGAACTTCACATGTACCAGGGGTGTTCGTTGAGAATGAGACTGTTTTTAACACACAAAAAATGTTTATAAAATTTAATGCGATTTTCTATTTTATTCAAAGTATGTGCCATCGCTAGCTATACATTTCTCCTATCTCTCTGCTAAATCATGGATTCCCAGACGAAAGAATTCTTCGACTTTTTAAGTAAACTAATTAGTCATCCCATTTCGACTTCCTCGTAGAAAAACGAAGGGCTGCTCAGCCAATACGTGTCCCATCGATGAAAATGAATGATATTCGGAAAGAGCCAAGTCTGGTGAATAACGCGGGGAGGGATAGCAGCTCCATCCAAGTGATTTGATAGTATCCTGAAACAGTTTTGCTTTTTGGGGCCTGGTGCTTGATTCCACGGGCCACCAGGCGCCTCCATTTAAAACTAGAACGGCTTTTTGGTCGTTTTTCGATCAATGCATGGTTCAAATTGATCATTTGTTGTCAGTAGCGATCGGAATTAACGTTTCATCAGGTTTTAGGAGCTTGTGAAACACCACACCTTTCTGTCCCATCAGAAAGTCCGTTTTTTGGAGTCCTTCGACGCTTTTTTTTGTTAAGTCAAAATCGCCATTTTGAATTTTTTAAACCACTTAAAGCACTGCGATCTTCCAAACACAAGTCCCGACAAGCATTTGGTGCGATTCCGAAGCAGTTTTCTTCAAGAGGAGCAGAAAAATAATAATCCCCGCAAAACGTCATTTTCAGGCACAAAAGTTGACATAGTTTAACCCTTTCAATGATGGGTTGCAAACCGAAATAATTTTTTTCGACCTGAAATCATTTACCTGATGTCAAAACAAGGTAATGATGAATGAACGCAAAACTGGGAAGTCCCAATCGGCAGGTACAGCCATCTTTTTAACAGTCTCATTCTCAACGCACACCCCTGGTAAAGCCATCGGTGCAAATTGGGTGGCCATAAATTTGGTCCAGTTCCGAGGATACTCGGGATTGCTTTCTGCGAAGCAACCGAACGTTTCCATGTCGCCGTTCCGATTGAACTAATTTGCGCGGGCCGAGCCAGCGAGTTAATTGCATTTATAATTAGCAAACTTCAACCTGTGGCGTCCGGCAACGGAGGTCACCTCCCGGTGAGCCCCAGAACGCCCGTTCGCTGTGTTGTGTAATCACTGTGCGTTGGCAGGTGGTGAACCGTTTTTGCAAACGTAATCATCATAATTGGGCGTACTGGTCCTCTGCCCGGGGGCAAGGATCTTTTATTTCACCCGGCCGGGCTGCAGCTAATCGGCGGCCACCGGCGCGACCAAAACCCCGCGTCGAGAGTCGGTGGCCAGCGCTAATTTCCACACCGGAATGTAACTTGAACCGGTGGCGCGAATGATTGATCGGAGGTTCCGCGGGTTTGGTTCGGGTTTTTCGCGCACGGTCCGCTCTTTTGGGTTTTAATTGGATTCCCGGTTTCCGGCTCATGGTTTGGAATTTTCGCCGAATGATTTTCCAATCAATCCATCATGGAAGGAGGGCCCCACTAATAATGGTTCGAACTCTTCTCGCTTCTCGCTCAACAGATGGCTCAACTACGTGAAGGGTGTAATGTTCCACCTCCGGCAGCCGGTGCCGGGCTTTGACGCGGTCATCCACACGAACGTTCCCGTCGGCAGTGGGCTTTCGAGTTCGGCCGCTCTCGAGGTGGCGACGTTAACGTTCCTGGAGCAACTCACCGGGCAGCAGTCGGCGAGGTAAGTACGGTCGGCCAGTGGCCGGCTTGATTAGTGTCGATTAATTTGTGCGTCCTCTCCGATAGTGTGGCCGAGGCGGCCAAGATCTGCCAGCGTGCGGAACACACGTTCGCCAATGTGCCCTGCGGGATCATGGATCAACTGATCGCGTTGGGTGGACGAGCCGGCCATGCCCTGCTGATCGATTGCCGGTGAGTAGCGTGTGTCTGTTTTGTGATTGTCCAGTGTGAGGAAGCACTAACAGGGATCGGGGCTACCTCAGTGTCCTGTTAACTTTTAGCCAGGTTGGTTTGGAGCGAGGTCTTTTCGGACCACAAAATGGTTCTTAAGTGGTCCAGGATGGTCCTCGAGAGAAGATTGTTTCCGGTTATAAGAGTCCCGATGGAGTAGCGCAACCAATGTAAACAGTCAAAATCCGGAGGGAGCTCAGTAGCGGAAGCAAATGGGTTAAGAGTAAAGGATTCAAGACCGAAGTGTTCCGTAGCTAATGATAACTAACTTTACTCCACAATTCCATTCCAATTTCCAGTTTTTCTCAACATTACCCTATCTTCTTCTCTTTCTATCCTTGCTTCGCTTCCCGGTGGTGGTCTACCCCTTTTGGGGTTTTTGTTTCGTCCTACGATCTAGGTCCCTTACAGTGGCCATCAGATCCTCGAAATAATTTTATCTATTCTAGGCCGGAATGCGTAGTGCTTTCGAAAAATTTGTTTTTAACTTTACCCAAGTAGGACTTTACCTACAGAAAGGAAGCACTGGTGAGCAGGAAATGGCCCGTCACGAAAACAGAAGCGTCCAAGCATTTGATCGGATTTGCATTCAAAGAAAAGTTCGACATTTTCCCAACTAAATCGAAAAGTATTGGATTTAATTACCGCTACTAAGAGACGCGATGAGTCTGCTCCCGGTTCACGGATCAACACGAGCTTCACCACGGTCTGATGCTGACCTGTGCCAAACCCTGTGAAAGAGCTAGTGTTCTTACACTTTCGTACTTATAATTTTGACCGACCGATCGGCATGTGTTTGTTTGCTTACTTTTAGCCGAAAATTCGTCTAACACAAATAACCACCCAAGGATCAACCGTTCCGGTACCGGACAGCATCCTAGGCACCGTCGTGCCGTACGGGCCACGGAAACGTAATGTTGGTCCCGGTTGTTGTGACGAGAAATTAGCCCACCGACACCCAGGGCTGCGGCAGCCATTTTGTTGGTCCTCGGTCGGTCGGTCGGGTTAATTCTCTTTTAAAAGCACCGATTTACCGCTGAGCTCTGCCGTGGACGAGCCGTGGTCAGTAAAATTCGACTGGATCGAGTGGCCGCAAGGATGGCCAATTTGTTGTTGCTAACGTCACGGCACCAGAAGGGGAGGGGGGGCCAGGTGACCAGAGGCCCTGGTGCGTTTGGACGCGACGTGATGCATATCTCTTTAATTAAGGTGCACCGACAGAGCCTCTGACAGGTACTCGTCTCCGAGCTACGGCGCGGTCGTCGTCCTGTCGGCTTAACGTTCGAAATCCCGAGTCCCGGTGCCGTGCTCGTTCCAAGAACTTCTGAAAACACTCATCTGCGTCTCTCGCTCTCTCTCCTGCTACCCGTTGACGTGTGTCACGTGTGCCCTCAGCTCATTGTGGGTTTTAGAGGTATTGCGAAGGACAAACCCGCCCCCAGGAAGCGTTCAGGCTTTGTCAGATGCCCACATCGCTTCCGAAAACTTCCGGGGCCCCCATCCTGGACGATGTGTGTTCCCGTGTGCGTGTGTGTGCGTGTTGCATCCTTTTCGACCCGGGGCTTCCGGTGGATCCGGTTCGAACGATTTAGCTCGTTGAGTGCCAGTAAAGCGTAAAATGCAGGACAACTAGGCGGGCGGGCGGGCGGCCGTCACCCGAAGGAAGCAGGGGACACTCAGGATGCGTTACTAATCCTTTCTATATCATCAGCCCTGTTGTGCCGGACCGGCGACGGCCGAGGCGGCGGTCCGGCTGAACGGGTTTGAAGAAAGGACATTCTTCTGTTCGATCACCGGGCCAACGGCATTTGGCTTAAGGCGAGTGGTTATGTTGTCGGGGATTAGACAGAGGCAGAGAGAGTCGAAGGGAGCTCAACGCCGGAAAAGGGATTTCCGATGGATCCCGGCAGCAACGAGAACAGTAGAATGTGGCACAAAGTCGTGGTCGGAAGTCGGTGCGGGAATTGTTGAGGAATACATTATCGGTCCGGTGTTTGTTTGTTCATTGTGCTTGACGCCCGGGACGCTCTGGGACATCCCGGACGTCTCGGGACGCCTTGCGTTTGCAATAGTAACGCCCGGGCAAAGTAATGAAACAACCAGACTTACTGTACATTGTGCTCCTTATATTTTTCCTTAAACAAGTTCTTTACACTTAAAATACCCAATAAGTTTAACCCATTTGGCTGTTCGATTTAACCGATCGTTTCTTATTTTTCCTTTTTTATTTCGGGGATAATTTCGAAGCCCCATTTCGTCCCGGTGTAGGTCACTGTAGAGCTCAGCTCAGCTCACCTACGGTGCGATTTCATCAAGAACCATAATCTTTGGCCGGACCGGACATGCCTGAGAAAGCATTCATCTGCATCCCGATCCCGGGTGTCCCGGTGGCCTTTGCCCCCATCTCCGTTCGGTTTCCGAGGCGGACAATTTGTCATATCGGTGTTATCTTCCTTCCGGTCACCCGGGTCTTTTCCCGGGGGCCGTCGCCTCGCACACACACACACACACACGAAAGGTGTCGACGAGGGGCCGAGAACTTCGTGGAATTCCTCTCCTCGAGTCCCAATTCATCCGTCCAACGATCCACCGCGGCACAGAGAAAAGGCACAGCCGCCTGGCAACCGGATCTCCGGAGTCGAGTGGCACACAAAACAGGCTGCGAGACCCAGACTGCACTTTCCGGTTCCGGCCCGGGCAACAAATTATTCCTTTGATTAGTGACGATACACACACGCACGGGCACGGCCACACGTGATAGGGGGGAACGGGGTACCGGAAATATGAAACATACCATTGCACCTTCCGCCGGGGACGGGTAGGGGTGAGGCATGACATTTGACGCTTGACGTCCGCTGCAACAACGCATTTTCGCGCGTTGGAAGCTACAAATTACGGTTCGCTCGATGGATCGAAGCCGGGAGGGCACATGGTGGATGGTTTTACGGTTCGCTTCGTTCTATAATTTGAAGACTCGGTACCAAGATGTCACCAACTATTCTCACTGTGGAGTTGGCGGAGTCAAAACCCTCTCAAAAACCTCCACATGGCAACGGATGACAAACGGATGGCAACCGTTAATAGGAGACCATAGCAAAGATCTCACCGTGCGCCTAGCGACCTCTATCGTTCGCTTGAAGCTGATACGACCTGCGCTCGCCAGAGGTCGCGACTGTAAGCCAAAGGCGCCATCTACGTTCCGGTGACGGTACTATCGCGCTCTCGTTTACGTTAACCTGTGTTTTGGTCTCCTATTTTTCCGGAATAAAAATCACACAAAACTATAACGTAATAACGATCCAAGCAAATGTTTACGTTTCGAGAAGTTCTCCAGTTCTCCGGTGGTTGAAACATTATCCTGAAATCGCTGTGGCGCAGTGGCCTTTCAACTCCAGCTTACTGGATTCTGGGATCGGATGAATAATTAGCCTCGTAGTGGGGAGGGAACCAATCTGCTCCCGAATCGGTTGCCAGAACCGGGAGTTCAGTGGTTCGAAAAAAGTTGCACCATGCCAGCTTGCATTCTGTATCCTGATCCGGTCGGTGGGTTCGGAGGGCCGCAATTATTTTCCGAGACCGTAACGTGCCAGTAACACCGCGCCAGCGGATGGCGAGGATAAAACCGTGAAATGTGAACCGCTGCCGCCGCCGCCGCCGCCGGAACATCCCGACCGATAGCACGTTCGAGCGCGGCGCACAGATTCACGAGAGTTTTGGTTTCTCGGGTGCTTTGGGGGGAAGATTTTTTAACGACCCGCACTGAGCACCAGGAACACCTGGCGCGGGTTGGTTTGGGTAATTTTCTCACATCGTGGCCCAGATTCGCTGGAACTTTGTTGTTCCAGCGCACTCTGTTATTGCTCTCGCTACTGCCACCTTTATCCGTTTTAATCGCCGCCGGCGGAAGATCGTAAAATCGAACACGTTGTAGAATCGGCATCGGAAATGTGTGAATGGGGGTGTTAAAACTGTAACTGACTTCTGCACCCCGTTTCGACCCGCCGTTTACTCTGCAGCTCCCTCGACACGGTCCCGATTCCCGTCGAGGCTCCCGAGCTGGCGGTACTGATCTGCAACTCGAGCGTGAAACATGAACTGTCGTCGAGCGAGTATCCGGTCCGGCGGAAGCAGTGCCAGGACGCGCTGAAGCTGATGGGACTGGGGAGCTACCGAGACGCCAACCTGGACCATCTGAAAGGTGAGTCCAACCCGCCCAGGTCCCATTCACACATGGAGCCCGCCCTCACTAAAGTCTACAACTTTGTCCACAAAATGTCCCACGCGTCGCGCACGATCGCTATTACCGACACCTGACGCCGATTCTCCCGATCGCCCAACTTCTGGCCTACCGAAAGCAGCTCTCGAGAATGCGAATGAAGTGCTCGTACGTCGGGCTCGCCACGTCATTACGGAGATTCAGCGCACCACCGATGCGGCCGAGGCACTGAAGGCGAACGACTTCGTTAGGGTAAGTGGGGGGCTAATGTAGCAATGGAATTACCTCTAAAACGCACCCGCCAGATTTCGAGGAAAACTGTGGAACGATTTCCTAGAAACCGCCAATAATGGGGCCCGGTGCAGGTGGGAAAGATTGAAAGTCGCTGTCAACAGCTTCGTATCGTTTTTGAGGTCTAACACACACTGAACCGTTGGGTTCTACGTTGGGCTGGTAATGGCTGGCAGCTGGTGCTGGTTCCGGTCCGCGTAAAGTCTGCCATCACATGGGCTCCCACTTCGAAATCTGGCTAAATTGGATGCAGCCACAACATATTAGGTTGGTTAAAAAGAAATCGATTATTTTCTCGGTACATGGCTTTAGTGATCTCAGAAAATATCAGTCGAAAAGTTTCAAGTTTACGATGTTTGGGTGCTACATCAATTAGTACAAACGTGATGGATCACATTTCCATCTTCGAAGCTTTGGGCAAACGGAATGAAATCGATTCATTTCTAAAACGGATTGTGACTGGGGATGAGAAATGGATCACATGCGACAATACTGTGTGAAAACGATTGTGGTCTAATTGTGGTGAAGCATCTTATCCGGTGGCCAATCCAGAACTAACGACCAGGAAGGTTCTACTGGTTATATGGTGGGACTTAAAAGGAGTCGTTTATTATGAGCTGCTTCCATAAGGACAAACACTAATTTAGGACCACAACTGTGAACAATTGGACCATCAGGACAACGCAATGCCAAACACGTTTTTAGTGACTCGCCATAATGTCCGCGGCCTTGGTCGGGAAGTTTTAATAAAGCCCGGACCTTCCACCAAGCGATTATTACCTTTTCCTTCCTGTGTGATAACAAATTGGGACATTTTATCCTCAACCTAATACATAATGACATATGGTTAATTTATTTCTCTCTCTTTCGACAGGTGGGCCAACTGATGACGGAATCACACCGATCGCTGAGCGAAGACTTTGAAGTGTCCTGCCACCAGCTGGACCTGCTGGTGGAGGCAACACTGGCGGCCCGCGGTGTACTCGGTTCGCGCATGACCGATGGCGGTTTCGGGGGCTGCACCGTCACGCTCCTCGAACGTGGCGCCCTGGCCGACGTGGTCAAGGAGGTGGACACGATCTACTCGCGCAAAACGGGTGGCAAATTCCGGGCCCGGTTCTATCTCGCGCAGCCCGGCGACGGCGCCCGGACGCTCGACGTGAGCCAGTATCTGGCGTGAGCCGTAAGGCTCCACTCCACAGTTTGTTACATTATATTTTGGATAAGAACGCAGCAAGAGGACAGCAGCAATAAAATGGGGCTAAACTTAAGGAGCGAATCGCGGATCGTTCAATCGCCGTCAACTCAGCATCGCCTTGTTATGTCGATTACACCATAGCCTCCTCTGCGAAGGGCCGATTGCTGCGAAAAAGCGAACGTCCGTTTCCGGCGACCGATGGCGATTCTGTTTTTCTTTCCCGCGGTCGGGGGGCAGGATAAATTATAATTTCTTACCTTTTTTAACGGTCGATTTCTTTCGCGCGCCGACACTGGTTTCTTTCGCAGTTGCTTCGTTCCGTAATTAAGAGCAGCGGCGGCGGCCATTTTGTGCACGTTGGGTTTGTTTCCGGTTGTGTGTTTTTTATTGTTTTTTTTTTACAAAAAAGGGTTTCCATTTATATCATGCCCCCCCCCGCAGGCGAGCATTATGCTCAACATCGTCCTCCGCGAGCCGGCATTCTGCGGGGCGGCTCGCCGTGTGTTGGCGAGGACTTGTTTTTCCTTCACTTCCGATGCCGCAACACGCTTTTCGCCCCTCGCCGTTCCCCTCGTCGCGTTTCGCTATTTTGACTGCGCTTTCGAATGGCGTCTTTTGTTGTCCGGTGCGGGGTTCATTTTGATTTCTGTGAGAGAATAAGTCTAGCAGCTCTGAGGATTTCGGGTTTCCACTGTGTCTCATCAGCCCCATTCCCTCCCTAGGTTCATTGTTCCGGTTTCCCGCGTTTTGTTTTAATTTGCTCGTGTTCCGCGCCACGTTCCTCGTTTGCTCATACTCCAATGGTTTACGTTTTTTTTATTTGTAATGGTTAAACTTAAAAAATAATTACATTAACCTAGGTATAACACCGTATCACCCCAGTTTCATTTTGTTTAGCTTGCGCATCCGGCTTGCGTCCGGTTTGCGTCCCATTTTCGGCCACGCTCTAGTTCTCTGACCTCTCCTTCCCGAATGAATGCGCGCGTCCGAATGTTGGATGAGGGTAGTATGTATTTTACTTTACACAATATCGAGTAATTTCGTCCTTTACCGGTGTGAGCAGAGGACCGCCGTTCGCCGTTTCCCCATCTGTCTCTCTCTCTGTCTACCTTGCTCTTTCTAGTGGCGGTGGCCAGGCCGGAGTTTTAAAAAACGATTCTTCCCCGACGTTATTTAGGTCTACGATTTCCAAGCACACCGAAAATCAATCGTTCTTTTTACAACAACTTGCGAACGAACTCGAGCTTCTTCGAGGTGGTGCCGTTGCAACATAATTCCCCCCCTCAACCACCCCGCTTAGTTCGGCCCCCCTACCGGGGCATGCGCACAAGGCTAAACAAATAAAAATATGTATAGTTTAATATAACTCTCTATTTCAATATACGCATAACGCCATCATCAGATTCCTTTGCCGGCCGTTGGCGCGCTGTTGCGCCGTTAATCGCTTCATTTGGATTCGGATTTCGATTCGGGTTCCTTCACACACACACACACGCTTCGCTGTTAGTTCTCTTCGTTAGGCACACACACCTCACAACACACGGAAACACACACACAAATTCAGATTTAGAATGATCAATCGGAGGATGTTAGTGTTTTGTTTTTGGTTACGAAAACCCACACAGCAAAAAGCATAAATAAATTGCATAAAAGTGGAAGGAAATGGGTGCCCCAAGAATCGGGACAGGGCCATAGCGCGAGAAGTGTCGAGTGTCGAACGAGGATGATAATTAAGATTGCACAATAAAAAAGGGCGGTGTGTTCCTGAGCTCCCATCACCGTAAAATGGGCCGCACACAACCTGCGAACCCGCGTAAACTCTCTCGCATGCATACAACAACCTTGCGTACACGCACCGGAACTCACGCACACACTCATTCACCCGTTTTCACAGGCACGCGACACTTCCGTTTCCGATCCGATCCGTAGAATAACCGCGGCTCGCTACTGCTGCTGCTGCTACTGCACCCTTAGACCCGACCCGGTCCCGTGGCTCGTGATTATGTCCGCGTAACGGCAGCATACCGGAATGTCTGCTTGCCCCGCCGGCCACTTGACGACGACCTCCGGCTGTCAAACCGTGCCGCCTCCCGTCGTCGTCCGCTGCTGCGGTCCCCAGCGCCCTCCACTTCGTAATCCACCTCCTCCTGCTCGTCGTCTTCCTCGTCGTCCTCATCGTCGTCGTCGTCGTCGGCGTTATTTACAATTGGTTCCAATAAATCATCGCCATCGGCCGGTATCGATATCCTGGTGGTGCTGGTGCCGCCCGGCGGTGGTTTCTTGCCTAATTTATTATACTTAATGCCAGTGTACATGGTTTGGCTACGTTTCTGCGCTCCCGTCCGTCGGCCGTCGTCGGTGTTTGTGTGGTTTCCGTTTCCAAGGATGTCGAAAGGATGCGCCACAGAGGGCGAAAGAGAGAGAGAAAGAAAAAAGGCAAAATATTTAGAAATGTATCAACGAGAGCGAAAGAGAGAGAGAGAGAGTGGCCGTGGGGAGAGATGATAAATGATGCCAAAGGGAGGATCGTGTGATGGCGAGGAATGTTGCGAGGAGTTGCTGTTTTAACCGAGCCCCGGACGAATGCGCGGTTGATAAACGATTTTTCTGAGTGTTTACGCGGGCCGCACAATAAATTGGAACCGAAAATGCGTGGCATTCGCGTGGCGCGAGAAGAGAAGTAGCAGCACCGAAAGCCGTGTTCGACCCTTTCTTTTCGAAGGGTTAAAGATTTTGTGGCGAACTTTGTTAAAGATGTTCGGATTTAATTTAGGGAAATTTACCGAATATGGAGCTCAAGTTTGGTCGGAAAAAAGGGAAACGAATCACAATTGTCCAACAGCAAAAGAATGGCCAAAGAAGGCAGGTTTAATGGTGCTTTGAATGCAGTCAATATTATTAAATGAACGAGCAACGTTCGTTTGGAAGCAACGTAAACAAAAGAGTTTGACCCGATCGTCTTCGAGAGATTCGGCTCGCGATCGATAATCATTATGCTCCACCACCTCCATTATGTCTGATCCGGCAGAATGATCAAAGTTGCACGATCCATTCACCTCTGGCGATCATAAATCTATTACGAAACCGCAGCGAATAGAGAGTTCGCACATTCCCCGATGGAATGCTTATGTTGCGGTGTTAGTCTCATACCAAACAAGAAGACTTTTTTGAAGTCTCCTTGTCGAATTGTCGAATAAATAGGCCCTCTTATACTGCTCGGAGTCCTCGGCCGGAACGATCACAGGATGATGCGTTACATTCGGTGCAGCCACTAAGCAGCAATGCTGCCGTACGAAAATGCGCAAAACATTTACCATACTGAAATGATTGTCGGGCGTTTCAGAAGGATGACCGGTATCTTGGCATTAATTTGAGTCTAAAAAGGGGACCCTGAAATAACTCCTTGACTTCACCTTTAATAACCTTCATCCGAAGCTTCAATTTTAGTTCAACTATTTGTTCCCAAATCTTAAGCATATTATTCTACTGGATCTTGATGCTGAAGATCACGAAAAAGGGATCAGTTATGAATAATGAATCGAATTTCAACTGCGACGAATAATAAAGGCAAACACAGACGGAATAGTGTAGTTGAATTGATTGATGCAAAAACTTTTCGCATTCCGCGTCCGACAGAATTGGACTGAAAACAATTATGAAAGGCTCTCGGAACAAAAGAACTCCCCTCTGCCAAACGAGCGAGATTCATATTAAAATTCAAACACTGTGCTCACCCGTTACTCCCTGTTTACAGGCAGGTAGCGGCCACTACAATGGCACCCCACTCCGTAAGCCACACCCGAGGCCACCCAAACCGAAGAACAAAGATTGATTTTTAAACTTTTCTTTCAATGCCCAATCCCTCTCTCGGCGGTGTGTGTGTTGATTTGATAATTTATTTTACAGCCTTTCGCCCGATCCCCGTGCCCATCTCGGCGACAACCGGAACCGGTGTAATAAATAGCGGGCGGAACTCTCAATAGATTTCCGCGCGGTGTGCTGGTCGCGGTTTGCGGCGCGGATTTTAATCAGCGTTCCGGCGCGCCGGATGGCCCAATGCGCGGCCTCAGCTCGAAGGTGAAAGACGCTTTTAATGGAGCCGAGCGGGTGCTGGGACGCTTTTCGATTACCTCGTTTAAAGTGAACCGGAAGGGCAGGCCCCAGAGGACACCCTTGCGCCCGATGTGCGGTGCGTCGTCTTTCGAGCGAGGGTCCGTGAAGGGGGGGATAGAGAGCGTGAGCGAGAGAGTGCGCCATCGGGCGCGAAGAGTAAACATTCCTTAACGGCGCCTGCCAGATATTCTTCAATTTCGGTGCCCGCCGGCGGCCGGAAGCGGGGCGGGCGGTTTAGGCGACAAATTGATTTGTGGTTTGCCGAGCAGGGGAACCTCAAAGGTGCGCCGTCGTCGTCGTCCTCGCAGGAAGTCTCCCCTCCCGAGGGAGGATGGGCACTTCAAGGAGCGAGAAATTCACTTCGCTCGCTACGCGCGGCACCGTTGTCGGGTTTAGCGCGTAGTTCCGGTCCGGCCCGGGAACCGGGGCCCTTGAAGTTGGCCACACGCGCGCGCGCTCTCCCTCTCTCTCCCCCGGGGGATAAAATTCCACCACTGCAAGCCGCTTGCGCTGCTGCTTCTGTCAGATTTAATCATATTTTCGTTTAAAACAACTCCTGAGAGCCTCCCCGGAGTACCCCGGAGGCGATGGGTCCGTGTGAGTGTGTGTGTGACGTAATTGGATACCGAACTCCCCGGGAACGCCGGAAGCAATCGCGCTGCGATCGATCCTCCAACCAAAGGTGATGGAATTCATCGGCAAAAGGGGTCGGGTATCCGGCACCGGGTGTTATGATTGGGATTTGATAAAATTCTTACCGGGACCTAGATTAACTTGCCGGATTACGAAGGACCCGTAAGGCCTCTCTCGGTCGGCGAACTAGAATTGATTGAACGCCATTTGTCGCGCCTTGCCGATCAATCGCAACCTCGCCGATTGGGGTTCATCGTCGTCTGATTAACGACGTTCGTTAACCCCCGCTTCCGGATGGATTTGATTTTAATTACAATCAATTTGATTATTTCACCTTTTCCGTAAAGGATGACTCCCCAACAAGATGGCCATTCATCTTCGAAAGGAGTGGATTAAAGTTACAACACACGCGACGTGGTCGTCAATGGTTCTGGTCACAGCTAGCGATCGCCTAAAGTTATGCAATCTGAAGTACAAAAAGGTTGCTCATCGGTTTCTGCGTAGTCTTTGTTTTTTTCCAGTTTCCCGTCATTAAATACTTTCTACGAGGGCCAGGGAGCTAGATTGGGACCACAACTCACCTGTAAAACGGTAAATATCACTATAAACAGGGTAACAATCAGCAGGCAGCCGGACACGGCGGCCACTGTTATCGTCGACATGGACGAGTTGGTTAGGAACTGCTGCCAGAAGTGGTGCAACCCACCGGCACCACCGTCACCGCCTGATGGCGGGGCGTTGGGCCCTCCTCCTCCGTAGCTCTCGTCGCCGAACTGCAGCAACTGTTGCTCGGCACCGACCCGCCGCTTACCGGCCGGCGATGCGTTGATGCAGCCACCTGGCGGCGGAGAAAAAAACGCAGCGATTGAAAGACGCTGTAAGCACCGGTTGGTCCAACGGTGGTCCAAGTTCCCGCCCTTACCGGTCGCTTTGTCGCAGTGGCAGCAGCTCTGATCATCGGGCGAAGCGTCCGCCGCACAGCAAGGCACACATTGATGGTTGAGTCGATCGAGGTGCAACGGGAAGGGGCAGGTGAGGCAGGAGTACTGGCCGGGCCCGCTGCACGTCCGGCACGACTCGTGGCACGTTTTGCACGTCTGCGTCGGCGGATCGTAGTACTGCGACGAGAGGCAATCGATGCAGAGCCCGTTCTGCAGCATGCTGTGTGCCGGACAGGAGGTGCACGCCAACGGACCGGCACCTGAAGGAGTAACCATGAGAGCAAGTAGGTCAAATGGCTGTACTTTGCGTGGACATCGGACCGGACAAACTTACCGTTACAGGTCTTGCAGTAATGATGGCACCGTTGGCAGCCGAACTTTGTCTTGAAGAAACCTTCCGGGCACTCGGGGAAACACTCACCGCCGGCCAGCTGCCAGCCTTCCGGGCACTGGACGCACTGGTTACGCCGTGGGCCGCTGCACGTGTGGCAGCTCAGGTAGCACTTGGCGCACGTGCCCCGATCGCTGTAGTATCTGCAAGTGACAGACGACGGACCGGTATTTAAAGGACCGCTCTTTCAATCGGAGAGAAGCTACTTCAGTTGCTTACCCATCGGCGCAGGTCGTGCGGCACTCGCCACTCTGCAGCTGCAGGCCCCGCATGCAGGCCGTACAGTTCATCCGCGACACGCACTGAGTGCAGGTGTGCAGACACTTGGCACACACCCCGACCTCCATGTAGTAGCCGTCGTCGCACACGTTGACGCACCGCTGGCCCTGCAGCAGCAGGTTGGAGGTGCACGTCAGACAGTCGTTCTCTGTCGGACCGGTGCACGTTTCGCACGTCGAATGGCACGGGTGGCAGTGGCCGTTCTCGAAGTACTCCGCTGTGAAGGCAGAAAGAGGATAGAGGTTCCATTAATGCCACCGATTCATTTATTCGTTTGCCATTTTTTGAACCTAAATCACGCGTTACTAAAGGGTCCCCATTCCGTTCGAATTGTAAAGGATTGTAATCAGAAAAGCATTTTTTATCATTCGGAGCAAAAAGTATAATTTGCTAGAAACCGCGAATAATGGACGCCACTCCGAGAGCACTGGGTAAGGAAAAACCTCGAAAGCGCGCTCTGTTTTACGTGCATCAGTTGGCAGGCGAAAAGCTCGGCGGCGCGCATCAGTTCGTAAATGACAGTTTACAATCTTTGCTCCTCGGCTCCTCGGCACCGCTCAACCTCGATGAGATTTGACCCGACTCTGGCAGTCTGGCGGCGGCGGCGGCGACGACGACTGGCATTTGATTCCGCCGGCGACTGTCATCCTCGGTTAGATGAATGCAGCCAGCCATTGCTATAACGCTTCAATTACGGGGAAACGCATCGTTGCACCGAATCACCAGCAGCAACAGCGGCAGCCACGTCGGCAACGATACGGCCATTCGCCTAACGAGCATAAATTTACAGTCCGGCGCATTAATCGTGGCAGTGCGCGCGCGTTAGCCTCGATTCGCTTGGTTGTTTTTCGCATCCACAGCCCGGACCCGGGCCCGGGCCCGCTTTCGCATTGTAATCTTCGCGCGTTCGATGCTGCTTCGCGCTCGGTTGGCAGATGTAGGCCAACATCCTTCTTGTGCTACAGTATAAACTATTAAATAAATTCTATTACACAGCACCGGTGGAGGTCCCCTCTGGTCCCTCTGGTGCTCGGCCACGTGGTCTCGAATGGAACTGGCTCGCGATGATCACCCGCGAGAGAGAGGAAGCGCCCATTGTGGGTTGATACGTAATCGTGATTGCGCTTAAGGCAAGCGTACAGCCGGCCCCGCTGGCCGATAATGAAGCGAAACTTCCTTCTTCCGGGTCCGGATGTGAGTGTGGTGGGGCGCGGAAATAAAGGTCGACCGTCGGAAGCGCGTTGTCTAATGGTCATTTTATCTGCTACGGATGGAACGCACCGGCGCGCCTCTAATGAGGTACGGGCGGTTATGACTTCGAGACAATGCCGATTACTCATCCGTAGCACCGTAGGCACAGAGAGTAAATTTGGGGAGCTTTCAATTCAACACTTCGTTAAAGCCGTTTCTTCTCTGTTCCGTGTTGGCCGGGAAAAGCTAACCCAGCTTTTTGTGAGTCTCGCCGCTTTTACGCCCATCGATTGCAGCCCCATTTATTGTGCCGGAAGCGCACCCGTTCGACGTGTGTGTGCCATCATTTATGCACTTTTGCTGCAACGAATCGAATGGAGTGCGAGAAAAAGCACCGGCCACCACTGGCCTCTCACGGGGAAACGGTCCGCTTTTCGTCGTCCTCGTCGTTGGCTGATAGTGATCGACACCATTTACTTTTATCACGCAACATAAACGGATGCGCCGCCACCGTGTCCGCTCTCTGCGGACGGTCGGTGGAGAATGTTTTAAAATTAGAATCCATTATTGGAACCATTTAGTGCCGGGTGGCGGCGGCTGGACAAAATGGTGGGATTTTTTTTCTCCACCCTCCAACGGTTGGTGTGTCGAAGGTGCCAATCATCATCGGCTGTCGGGCGGCACTCGGGAGCCGGCGGCTTTCGATTAAGGTTTTGTTGAGGACGACGAAGGGGCCAAAAAAGAAGCGGGTGAATTCACGATAATTGTACAACCATTTGCGCGCTCCAACACCGCACACACACTTACACTCGTCACAGTTGTTGTTGCCGTTGGCGATGCATTTCCCCTTCCGGTTCATGGTCCAGTGGTCGTGGCACGTGAGGCAGACGGCACCGTTGCTGCAGGTGGCACAGCCGTGCGGGCAGCCGATGCACTCGTGGCGCTTTTTGTCCCCGTAGTAACCGTCCGGGCAGCTGTTCAGGCAGCGGCCCTCGTGCGCGAATCGGCCACCCCGGCACAGGATGCACTGGCTCTCGGACGATCCGTTGCACGTCGCACAGGAAGGATGGCAATCGGCGCAGCTGCAAATGGACGGGGAAGAAAGAGAGAGAGGGTTTATTGTAAACGATAGAAATCACACATTGGCCATTTAACTGAACACCCCGACCCCGGTAGATGGAAAATGTTTAATTTTACTATAAAAGGATAACGGAACGCCATCACGTTAACAAACCGTAGCGCGTCAAATCTCGACAATGGTTGTTAAAGGCTACCGTGTGGTTGCCCGTTGCCATGGCAACACATTAGCACATGAACCGGTTCGGGATGATCGCCTGTCGCTTTCGAATCGCAACGCAATTCGGTTTTTGGTCAGAAATAAAGTTTCTTTCTAATATCATACAATGTTTTCAATAAACTAAGGCCCTAGCAAGGATGGTTCCGTGCAATTTGGGGTAGAAAAGCGTTCGGAGCATCTTCTCGCAGTAGAGCACAATCCGGTGTAAGATTGTAACGCCGAATGCAGGAGCCTCAGCCAGCAGCAGCAGCAGCACTTCGCGGCCAGGGCACTTTAACGATCGCCAGATGTGGCGATAAAATTTAACAACGAAACAAAGCACACATGCACACACACACCCTGCGCAGGAGACGACGGAAAATTCTAATGCCATCGCCAAGTACCAGGGTGCCACCGGGCTGGGCTGGGCTAGGACCGGGGGCTTTTGGGGGTCGGTTCGGGAATAAAATGAAACAGTGGGAAGCACTTAAATACAGATAGAATTTTTATGTACACCTCAAGCAGCATAAATTATGCAGACCGCTCCAGCACACCAAGCATCCCACACACATGAAAAAGGGCCACATGAATTATATCCTTAGCCGTGGCTGCGATGGCTCTCTCTTCCTCTCTCTGTGTTGGCAAGGAGCGGTGAAATTGACTTTTCACCGCTAGACCACACACACACGGATGGCAACCAAGAGCTTCCTGGGTTACCTGGAGGACCAGCACCAAGGACCAGCAGGACGCCGTCGTGCTGGTCCAGGAGACTCTAACTTGTCGCAGGAATTTTCCGGCAAAATTGCACCAGCACCCCCCTTTGGTCTCATTGCACGCAATTGTTAAGAGCTCGTACGAGATCCTGGCCGGCGTGAAATTCTTCGGTTCCTCGCACGAGAGCACACCCAACCCACACGAGAAGGGGGCCGAAGCCGAGCAGCAGCAGCATGTGTCATATGATAATGAAATAAGCGAAAATATGAGCCCAACTCGCTCGTTACGGGTTACGCCTAGTTCACCTTCCTTCTGTTCCCACCGGGGGAAGTCAGCGCCGGAAGTTGCGTCACCGTGCGCCACCAGGCGTCTCCATCTCACTCGGTGGTACCTTGCCGCTCGGTCGTTCCTCGTAAATTCCTTCCGCTGGCAGACCGGTGTGTGTGTGTGTCCCTTTTACGAAGCACCACCTTTGTGTGCCCGCCACTCCTCAGATGACAGCAGATTGCGATAAATAATCGTAAAAAAATATGAAGTGACAGATAATATTTGTGCTGTTGCGCGGCGCGCGACGTTTGTCGGACACCACCGGAGCCAAGGCCGGAAGCTCCGTTGCCGGTGTCACTCAGGCAGGGCGCTGCAGAGCTGACTTTTCGCTCCTGCGCTCCGAATCCGTGTGCGGCGGCGAGTGAGAGTGCAAGAAGCGTGAAATTTTATTTTCAATTTTTATGACCCCACGTCGCCCGTTGGCGGTGGCACGGCACAAGGAAGTCACGGGGCGCACAGGAGAGGACATTTTTCTCGTCATCCCAAGCGAAGGAGTGTTCTTTGGTGGCCGCCCGAGGGCGTCCATTAGCCCACTTCCCGCCGACACGCCGTAGCGTCAGCGCAAGAAGAAGCGCATTTGGTGTGCAACATTAACGCCAGCTGGGCGCCCTGTGCCTCCTGTGTGTGTGTGGGGGGGGTTTTCGGAAGGGAATCGCAAGCCAGAAGGAGCCAGGTGCGAGATGAAGTTGAACAATGTTAAATGTGCTGTCCATCGAGGGCAAACAATGTGTTAGGGTACATAGCCTCGAGGGAGTACTTTACGGATGACGTTTTGGCCGATGCATTCTGCGGGTTTTTGAGTCGAACGCGAAGCATCCACAAAAAAGATGCGAGCTTCTCTGCTCCAAAACGAGACGTCTTGTGTAGGTCGAGAATATTCGTGATCAAATCCATCGGAACAGTCGAATGTTTGTGGCATCTCAGACTAAGACACTAAGAGAATCGTTTTCGTAGCGTTGATTTCGGTAACTATTTGGACCATTAATTGATTCGAAAATTAAAAGCAGGATTGGGGTCAGTCTGAAAACCGGCTTACTTGATAAATGGCTGATGATGGCCACGGAATCGGCATCACGCTACAAAATAAGGCACGAAAAATGTTGAATGTTGCTGATTGTTGAAACGAACTTAATCGGGTTCCTGGAGTTGAGGTTCTGGAGGCTCACCCGAAAAAACTTTATTTGCAGAGACAGCCTGTGCTGTCCGTCGGAAGCAACGATTCAGAAAGGCCGTTCCAGTCGACCTCTCGGGCATTCTTAACCCAATTTTCAGTCATCATCGAAATTTTCCCTTGCTTTGATGTTTTGTTTTCATCAATAAACAATAAACGAAAGCTCAAAAAGAACACTGGAACCGATGGTCAAAAATGCTGTAAGACTTAGATAAGGCTTTAATTTAAAGGTAAGAAATTTTAATCAAAAATACACTCGCATTGTGCTGATGGCTGGCGAAAGCCAACCCCAGGGTGTAAAAAATTGGAAACATTCAAATAAATCGAATGAGCAATGCTGAGCCATATTTTTCCCACAACTATAGCTGGAGAATGCGAACAAATTTGATGCAAACGAAAGCATAACTGGCAACACAATGAACAAACAGTCCACTGTGGGCCCCGTGAGCCAATCAACGACTTCAGGCGCGCCAGAGTGGAGGAGCCGAAACAAATGATTGAAAACTGTTCGACAAGCCACTAAAAAGCAATAAATTATCCTTTCATCGAGCGAACCTGTGTTGTTTTTGTGACCCGTTCTCGAAAGTCTTGTCAAGAGCAATCGCCGTCGTCGTCGTCATCGTCGTAGATGAATGCCAAATGAATGAATGTTAACGACAACGACACGGAATCATCAGTCGTTGCTCATCGTCGCATCATCGAATCGTCGTCCCTCGCTGGGCCGTCAGTTGTCGTCGTGGAGAGTATTCTTCAAACAAATATTTTGCATCAAACCCGTCCGCTCCGTCCGCGCGAATGGTTATTTGCCAGTCAGTTTGTACAGTTTGCTTTTGAAACTTTTGTGCTCCGAGCTCCGGCGTCCGGCGAAGAAGAAACGGTGAACGGATCCCTTTGAACGCCGTCTCTGTTAGTGGCCGCCGCCTTTCGGTCCTCCTCCTCGGAGGAGGAGGGCCAGCCCTCGGTTACACAGCTGCAGATAACGTCGAATCCTGTGTTTGTGGTTTTATTTTTCCACCCACTTTTTAGCGCTCAACCCAACCGCGAGCGAGAGGGTATCGGGAAAAAATGCCACAAAAGCAATTGGCCGATCAGCGACAGCGACGACCCGGCGAGCGAGCGGAATTGGTTTGCTAAAATAATATTATTTCACCCGGTTCTTTGTCCAGCGCGAATAAACCGCGCGTTTCCGGTTTTTCTTCGGTGCCGTTGACAGCAGCGATCGCGCCGGAGCACCGAACATCGCTAACGGATGGGCGCCACAGCCAACCACCACACAGTGACACAACAAAAGGATTCGAGAAACGAATCGATCCGGGGCAGGTTACACACACACAGAGAGAGGCGCGCAACGACTGCTGACGCGGACGGAAAAATCGACAACGAGGAATCAGCGCTTTTCAGCCACAATACAATGTTTGGACATTGTGTTGTGTCTTGTGGGTCACCGAAGTGAAGAAGAACGCCCCGAACGGGCCCCGTCCGTAGTGAGGCGAACGAAAATTGGCACGGCGTCAAACCGTTTTCGAACCCGCGCTCTCCATTTCCGGACTTTCGTTCTTTACTTTTCGTTTGCCACAAAAATCGACCAAATCGCCTTCTCAATGATAATCCGCGAATGACTCCCCTGGGGATAAATGGAGGGCAAAAGTGAACAAACTGGTGTGCGTTAAGGGTGCGCGCCCGACCTCACCCCGGCGGCCTTTGGGAAGTCGGGAGGTCACAATTCTTCGATAGTTGCCAGCCAGCAACCTCGTGGTTGGGAAAATAAATATGACGAATTCAATCGAGCGCCGCTCCTAATGGAACATCCGGCCGTCCGGTGGCCATATCCACCTCAGCACCGCAGCACCAGGAACGTAACAAACGCCGAACTCTGGGCAATCTGAGATTCAACAATCTGGCGCGAAATGGTCACAAATGCAGCATTTATCGGGCACGTCGAATGGCATGCGAAAGCGTAAACGGGATCCATTGGGATTAAACATTCAAACTCAATCCACCCTTCGCGTGGAGCAGATTTACAGCGGGACGAGCAGATTTACACGGACGGATGGGTTAATCCGATAGCGACGCGGAGATTAGGCGTCCTTGTTAAAGTTTTAGCCACGCTTTGCGTCTCTCAAAGTTTGTTACTTTATTTGTGGAAGGGTTCTGGTAATATGGTAGTTCTTTAATTTGTATTTAACGTTCACGTAACATTCGTTACCTAAAAGGATCGTTAGCAAACGATCTTCAGTAATTAGGCAATGTATAAGGAAATGTTAGGTGTTCAGGAGCGACTGACTAGCTTCGTTGTCACTTTCTATATCATCATTCCGTGTCTAGAGCTTTCTAGGCTTTTGTTAAGGTTTTGGAGCGGTGAATGAGATTGGGTTTGTTTTTCCTCCGCTTGCTGAGATCGCCACATGCATCTTAAAGGAGAAATTGGATTAGCTGCTGCCTTTAAATGGAATATGAAGACTGTCGCTATATGGCGCGTAGCGCCGTCTTGTTGAAACCAACATTCAACGTCCAAGTTTTCAGCTTTAATTTGACCGCCATCGATATTTTAATCGATTATCATCGATTATCATAATATTTTCCAATTTTCTGCAAGAGTCCAGCTTCCCATTTAGTAAATATCAAAGTTTTTACTAAATATTAACAATTTTCAGAGTTAAGTTTGACGTTTTAAGAGTGCAGTAATCGGTATTTTAAAATCTAATCACTTGATAGATCCGTTTTTTAGAAAAAGGTGAAGTCAAATGAATCGGTCTATCGCTTAAAATTCTGTTCTATAGTAATTAGAGGAGTAGTCTGTACAGTCAAAATGTTGAAAAACAATGAATACTAGACACTCTCGCTGCTCTTGCTGTCACTTGTAGACTGAAATGAACGACATTTTCGCATCGGACCTGCCCTGCCTTGTCTTCTTCTAACATTCATTGTTACAACCCAAATTAATGAACTTCGACTAACAGTTTTATGCTTTCCACAGCAACAAAACTGGCACCTAACCTGGCCAATCCATCACGGACCGGAAGCAACGGTGTGCGGAGGGCAGCCCCGTGGGACGATTGTTTCAATCGCTTCCGATAAGCTGCCCGCCCGCCACCGGATGCTGCTGAGTCGCCAGATGATTCTACGTACACACACGGGACGGGGCCGCCGTTAAAACCAAACGACGTGCCGCTGACACTTGTTTATTGTGTGTAGCGTCGTGCGGGCGTAAGCATTATTTTTACAATCGTTACACCTTCTCTCTCTCTCTCTGGCGCGCTCCGAAATAAAATGAGGTGTCAAAGCATCCTCTTGCCCTCCCCGATGACGACGGCAAAGAAGGACCCGGTACGAATCCCGGAACAAGTTCCATCACACGCGTTCAGTGTTCCACTTTCGGCGGCGGCGGCGGCGGGTGGGACACACAACGATGCAATAAAATTTTATTCATAAAATAACCGAAACATTTCCCCCCGAAGAGCAATTGACGAGAAACTCGGAGGGGACGACCCCGGTCGTTGCGCCGGGTACGGAAAAACCTTGCAGCAATGTGGCCGCGCGGATGGAGAAAAAAAGGGAGCAAAAAATTTCATCAAACTCCATCCGGAGCGGAACGAATCCAGAGCACAGCAGGGTGAAGTGGAACGTCTTGAACGGAATATTAAATGATTGCTTATCTTGTTTTCAATTTGCCGTTCCCGGACTGTCGCCCCCCCAATTGGTGGCCGTGTCCACTTTCCGAAGCGGACTGTCAGCAACCGTTCTCGATAATCGTGTGCAAATTTAGAAGAATCGTCACCGGTCGGTCGGTGTCGGTGGTGCTGTTTACACGCTGTTGAACAACGTCCTAATGCCGGGGCCAATGAACGGGGGGGCGCGCGCGCCTCCTAATGAATATAGAATGCGATCGATTTGGCTCGAGAAGCCAGACCGAAGAAGGGGCTTCGATAGGGGCACAAGACAAACATCGAGCGCCGTCGTGTTCGCCGGGCCGGGAAACTTGGTAGACACCGGAGCGCAAAGCTACGCCGGGTGCGGATTACGGGCGAATCCTTGGGCGCCTACCTGAGACTGAGGTTCAATCGAAGAGACCACCAGAGCCCGGACAGAGAGTCGGGGCCCTTTTTGTTTACACATATAGAGATGAAGACATCGCTCTTCAGTGCCCACTCACTTCGGACGGGGTTATGTGCTAATACCGAAAAGTAATACTTGTTGTAACCTGAGGGCCGACCGGCCGGCCAGTGCGTGCACAGCAGGTTCTTACGGCTACTTGGAAACTCTGTCCAGGACCACTACCTGTCGGTCGGTTCACCGCCCATCGGACAATGTTCGGTGTGTTGGGGGGCAAAAAATACAACACGCTAGGGGGACGCAATACTTTTACCACCGAACTCCGGAGCCGCTTAAGTCCGAGAGATTAGAGACTTCCCGGAGCCGGACGACCACAACAAACCACCCTGGTGCTGCTGGGCGCTCCAAATATTATTGTAGTCAACGCTGTCTCTAGCTCTGGTCCGAGACCCGAGACCGAGCCCACGACCGGTGGCTGCCGCCGTGTTGTTCTACACGGATGTGTCCGACACGCTCTCGACCGCCGGAGTTGGAAACAAACGCCGAGCCCACCGACCAGCCAGCGCACCATATACTTACTTGTAATCCTCCGTTTCGTAGGTGTTCTTCGGGCAGGCGGCGTAGCATCGGTGCTCATGCATAACTAAATGATGATCACAGCTCGTGCAGTAATCGGGCCGGTCCTGGCAGGATGCACAGTTCGCTTCGCACGGCACACACGTTCGATTATCGTAGTCTACGGCGAGAGAGAGAGAGCGAGCGAGAGATGGTTAGTTAACTGGGGTTCAGGCGCCGGATTTTGGGGTGGCCGCTTCGTTAAAGTAAACAGTGTTAAATTAAAGCAAATGACCAACTTGCTCCACGGGTCCCATTTTTCGTCCGCTCGTCAGCAGATTTGACGCTGCAGCAGCAAGCAAAGTTTTAGCATCAAAAATATGTTCTCAACCAACAACATGTGTTTGTGTGTTCCCGAAGAACCCGGATCTAGCTCAGGCTAGTTTTTCCTGTTCCCGGTCTGACCACCGGTAAACTTCTACTCCCTGTCTGCCGGCCACATTCGGGTGCCACAGATTTGATATGATAATTGAATTTGCGTGCCACTGACGGAGGTCGGCAAGGCGAGGCCTTCCTGTTGTTCCAGGCGCTTACGAATCCGCCTACGAACCGAACTGGGGGGCGAACAGAGATCAAAGACAGTTTTCACTGCTAATTTCCTTCGCTGTCATTATCACACACCAAAACGATTTCGATTTCGTGTTCCGGCGGACTTGGCTGCTATGGCGCAGAGCCCGTGCGAGTCCTTTCAAAGGTAAATAAAATCCTCCCTGCAACGCCGCGCAGTGACTTTCGGGGGAGCAATGGGCTCGAATTTCGCTTGGCGGCGGCACGCCGAAAAGTGCGTCGCGACCATCGGAATTGAATTGGAAAGTTGGTGGTGGCTTTGACACGGGAGGGCAGGATGTGTTCGGGGATTCGTTGGTGGGCTTGTAAGTAACGAAGCTACTGCTGTGGCCAAAAAATAATGACACTTCTGCCTACTCGCTTAACTCAAGAGGCCGTTCCGAGGACACCTTTCAGAGTCACCAGTTGAAACGGGAGCCGAAACTAAGAATGTATTGAAGGCCATACCTCAAATATCTTTTTAATATGCTAGACAAAGATCTGGTCAAGGAGCGATTGCTTATAGACCTCAAAACTGTAACGTCACAAGTTTCTGTGCTAACGATCAAGCGAATAAAAGTTTAGTATCTTAAAATATCACAAAACTTATCGGCACCTAGCTCTGAGAGCTCACTCACTTACGTATCGACCGTCACCGTGGCGCATTTGCCTTGAAGTACCCGGCGAACGGAGCGTTCCGTACCTTAACGATTCCAAAACCATCGCTCCTAATGGGGCTCGACACGCACGCGCACATTGGCACAATTACTGGAAATCTAACCACCACCAGAGCCACGACGCAAACGACCGTCCCGGTGGCACAGGTACGCCCCGCGTTCTCGGAAGCAACAAGTATAACCGCTAACTGTTTGTTTGCGGATTAAAAATGCTACGCAGAGCGGCGTCTTTAGGCGAGACCAAACACAAACATTCTCGAAGCCACGCGCTATAGAGGAGCGCCTACGGCAGCACTTAGTATTTGCCCGAGACCCAATCGACCGAGCGTCTTCCGTAGCATTGGAAAATCACGGCGCTCTCTCGCGGGTCCCGCACGGAGCAGGACGAACATCAAACATCGTTACGCGTAAACACCGGTGTGTGTCTGTCTGTGTGTGGGGTGTAGAAAAATCACCGCACAGCAAACAAACAGCAAGGGACACGGAGGCGCGGAGGATCGGGGCCAAGGCCAAGCTTTCGAAGCGCAAACATTGTGGGCCGCCGCCGCCGCCAGCCAATCAAATAGTGTCCTCCGCTCCGGCAAGCATTAAAATTAATAATTATAAATGACAAACAAACATAATTAAAACAAATTACAGCGCAGTGCTCGCATCCGAGTCCGATCATCTTCCGAGCGGGCCCGGAACCGGGGGGTCTTAGTGGCCGCCCGGCACCATGTTGTGTTTGTTGACTCAACGCACACCCCAGTGGGCTGAAGAACACACATCTAGTGCGCGCCATCCAATCACGTCCTCCCTTCCTTTCTCCGAGGGAATGGAAACATCCTGTCCCATCGCTCTCTCTAGCGCCCCCGGGCTCCGTGTTGTTCGAAAGTATTCGGCTTTAAATTTATACACTTCGGCCCGTCCTTGCCCCCGGGTTCGACCCGTACCCCGAGGGCGACAAATTCGCTTTGAACGGTGCGCGTGTTTTCGGGCCGCGTCTGAGAATTTCCCAAAAACCCAAACTCGGACCCCCGACTGGTGACGACCTCCACGTTAGGGTGCCTGAGGCCGCGGGGTTTGAGATATTCAGAACACGACAAACATTTCTCGAACCTTCCGTTCCGTTCGCCGTGTTCGGCCTCAAATCGGGAGGCCCGTGGGGGTGAACGATTGTTTGAGTGTATTCCGACATTCCTGACACCAAAAACGATGTCCCCGCCCCGTCCGCCCGCCCGTGAAGGCGGTGTTTCATAATTAAATCGGCCCACAACCCATCTGAGGCTGAAGCTAATCGATCGGCCGGAACCTCCGGGGCCGCGGGTGCGGTGCTCATCTCGCACACTTACTTTCGTAGTACCCTTCCGGGCAGACCTGCAGGCAGACGGCCAGATCGGTGACGTAGAGGTGGGCCGGGGCGCACGTGAGGCAGCTGTCCTGGCCGGCGCCGGCACACGTTTCGCACGACTCGTGACACGGCCAGCAGACACCGCCCTGGTTGGGGAAGCTTCGCGGTGGACACCGGCTGACGCACGTGCTGCAATGGACACAGAAAGCGGGGGGTTAGCGAGTGTGTTGCGGGCACGTGGCCACGAGGGGGGCTTACTTGTCCAGCCGGTAGTGCTTGCAGGCGACACACTGCGTCGGTCCCCGGCCGTAGCAGCCCTGCTGGTCACACTCCGGGTCGCAGTCGTGCAGCACCACGAGCTTGTTGTTCGAGTCGGCCATCACGTTCTCGCGCTGGGCCGTCGGGATGTTATGGCCGTTCAGTGTCGCCACCGTCTGGTCGATGCCGCTGCCCGCCCCACTGAACAGGTTCGGGAAGTTCATAAAGTTGCTGTACAGATCCGACGACTGGTAGTAGGCGCCGCCGGCGGCTCCGGCCGCACCTAGTCCGGCCGACTGTTGGTCCGTCTCGGTCGGGAACACGAACGGGTTCGGTAGACCGGCCGCTGCCGCGTATCCGGCTGCCGTTCCGCTGCGCGTTCCGCCTCCTTCCGACTTGAGGCGGATCGGGTTCGTTTGGGTGCCGTAGAAGATGAGCTGCCACTTGGACAGGATGCCGGCCTGGCTGACGCGCCGTGGCCCCCCGTTCAGGATCTGCAGCGTCCAGCGACCCTCGGCCCGTTCGCCCCAGAAGTGGACGCTCAGGAACGGCCAGTCGTCAAAGTTGGACTTGGTGATGTCGCGCGGTCGCTCGAACAGCAACGTCGACGTGGTGCCCATCGGCGAGGTCAGCAGGATGCGTAGGTTGCCGCGCGGGAAGAACCGAAGCGTGATCTTGCACTGGACGTGTTCGAGGAAGCGGACCTCGTTCACGGTGCCCGCGCACCCGTTCACGTCCATGTGCGTCTGGAGTGTGTAGCCGACGGACACCTCGATCGAGCGATCCTCGTTGATCTCGCGCGACTTGCAGATGTGCTGCGACGGCACGGACGTCCACTGCTCCGCCAGGCTGACCATCGCGCCGGCATCCATCAGCCCGTAGCCGAACTTGTGGCTCACCTTCCGCTTGACGCCGTTCAGTATCCAGCCCGGTTCCTTCTCGAGGGGCTCCGAGCGGGACGTCAGCACCACCAGGTACTGCATGTCACGCCACGTCAGCGATGGGTTTGCCTCGAGGGCGAGTGCCGAGATGCCGGCGGCCAGCGGGGCAGATGCGGACGTTCCGGTGTGCTCCACCGTGCAGATCCGATCGGGCCGCAACGAGCCATCCATGTCGACGGTGGCCACACTCTTGTCGTGCCCGGGCGTTCCCGAGCTGTAGGTTGTCGCCAGGGTCGACGAGCACTCCTCCAGGTACCAAGGTTTGTAGCTGTAACGAAGAACGGAAGAACCACGAAACATTAGGACCCGAGAAGGCCACACCACACGGGGACACTTACCCGCCCTGGGTCGCACTGGAGATGGAGAGCGTGAAGATGGAGTTGGTGTAGCCGTCGCAGTTGCAGCTGTCCGTGTACCGGCCCCCGTTCCCGGACGCCCAGATGAAGATCGAACCCTTGCCCTGCCGCCCGCTCGTGACGCCAAAGATGAAGGCACGGCGCGCCAACGGTCCCGGCCCGTCCACAGTCGATCCGTCGTCCTCGGGACCCCACGACGCACTGTAGATGTCGATGTGATCCGGGTTCAACCCGAGCGCCTTCGCTTCCACCGCGTCGTTCACCGTCCCGTCCAGCATGCGCACACCTGCGTGGAATGGAACGAAAATTTCAGCATAATTCGATGAGGCGCGATCCGACGAGACAGCAAGGAGAAAGGATGGATGACGCGGAGAAAAAAAGGGTCACACACAAATTTCGCGTTCTCCTTTTCACAACCCGAGCGCCCCCCTCGGACGTGGTGCTTCCGGTTTGGGAGCGATAAAAATAAATTCGTTACGAGTTATGACATCTTTTGGCACAGCCCCCCTACGGCGGGTGACCGAAAGGACACTTTCCAACCCGGGTCGCCCGGACGAATACTTCACGCGCGCGCGGAGTTTCCGCTTTTGCGGGGATCGGATGGATGGAGCAGAAGAAAAGGGACGCGGGTGCCCTGACGGCGGCAGTGTGAATTTTCCGAGGTCACGCCATCCGAACAACAGCAACAGGGGTGATGGTGGTGGTGGCCTCTGGGACAACGGGAGACTATTCAAAAGAATTTGCGCGACCGAAACGAGGGCGCTTCTCGGAACAGAGCACGGGGCACAGCAAATTGGTCGAAATATTGTGTGCCGTCGTCGTGGCCGTACCGGTGAAGAGGGGGAAAGAACGTAGTAGACGTCGGGTCAAATGTTGGGTCAACGCAAAAGGGTTCATGAAATGGGTTAGACAAGAACAGAGAACGCGTTACGTGGTATGCGTCAAATTAAGCAAAATATTTTACGAAACACGAGGATGAAAAATTTACTTTAGTCAATTGAAAACATAGAACAAGCCAAATTCCACTTAGGCTTCAAATAAGTTCAAATAAGTTCAGTATCAGCAATGCAGACCATTCCGCCCAGACAGTGTTGCCAAACATCCTGGTTCTTTGGATCCTTTTCTACAGTCTTCGGGTATTATTTTGGTCCAGGTTCATTCTATGAAATTTAGAAGTCCACATACTCCAAAGAACATCAACATCATCAATCAACATCATCATCAACAACATCAATCAACATAATGTCTTGTGAATTCTTCACCATGCGTTTCTAAGCCTTAACTCTGCATTTTGAATATGAAAACATGTAAAAACCACGTTATTATAAACGCTCAAAAATAATAAAATCTACTTTAATTGATTTATTACAAAGCAAGACGAAGAATATTGGTGTGTAAATCTGATAACTTCAAGCTTCCTAACTTAAACTTAAAAAAAGTCATTAAATGTTCGTTTGAACAAAAATTCACTAAACTTGATCCGCTTTCAGGTCCTCGACCACCAATGGGCCAGCGCGTGCACGATTGTCAAAATATCCTTCGGGGAAGCAGCTTGCAGGCTTTTAAGGGTTCAAACTGTACCAAAAAAGTAGAACAGCCATCACTTTTGCGACCACCCAACACCCGAATCGCCTCGAAGACGAGAGAAGCACACCAGAGAACGGTGTCGCCATAAAGTGTGTAATCTTCTCATGATGGCCTGCGATGTTGTGCTGGTTTCGCTTTTGGGCGCCGCGACCACAACCATTGGCCGCCGGTACGCCCGCGGGTTTTGCCAAACTACAGAGCACTATAAGCCGAAGCGAAGTTGCGAACCTGTTTATGATACTTTGCCGGGAACGTGTTAATCGAACTCTGCTCGCTGAACAATATGGGCCACCGCCGCACACGGTTATAGACAAAAAAAGAGTGAAACATTACAGAGTGTGGTGTTGTCATGTGACGCCGTCTCGGTGTAGTTGTTGATAGCTTAGCTGGCGGCTTACCCTCCCGACGTTCTCGGATGACTCAATCGCTTCGCTAAACTGGTTCCAGAACGTGTCGAGAATTTGTTGAAGCCCCAAGAAACCGCTCTGGCTCATACTTTCGTCCCCCCGCCCGGGTCTAAGACGACGCCATGGCTCATATTTACTCCCAATTAGGCGATCATTTTCCTCACTCAGCGCTTCGTTTTGTTCAACGGGAACGCGGCCCTTAAAAGACGCAGCCCTTTTCAAAGTTCAATCAAACGCGCTTTGTGAAAATGATCAATCAAGTGATTGAGACGGGTGATCCTTTTTCAAACGAATGTTTCGACCGATTGGTTGCACCGACCGACCGAGCGAGAGCTGCTTGAAGTTAATCTGATCTTAGTTTGATAAATTGTTTAGTGAACCGAAAATGAGCCGAATGCCGCGAGGGTTGCGCGAGATCGAGGATTCACGGCAGGTTGAAGGTTTATTGGTAAAACGCGAATCGCAGGAATCGCTTATTTTTACAGATTTTCACGGAGGATTCTGAAAAGAATCGTTGAAACACCATAATTTGGTCCCGAAAAAGACCATTTAGTGGTCTGGCGGAAAATTCTCGCCACAAAGGTACGTGCCAAGCCCTAGCCAGCTTAATCCCCGTTTGGTGGTCCTCCACAGGATTTCCCACATGCTACTGTCCACACAACAAAAGCCGACACACACGCGCAGCTTGGTGGCCGTCCAGCAGCGCGCCAACGATCAATGATGGATGGCGCAAGACAACGAGGTCCGCACAACCAAGAAAAAAAAGGGTCCGAAAAAGAGCTGTGGGAAAAAAGTGGGGAGTGCATTTTCAGTTCTATTTCCGCCGGCCGGTTCCGAGAGGTCTTATAAAATATTAAAAACACAGAAACCTAACTTTGATATCTACCTTCGTAAAGTTTTGCCCGTTTTTCTTTGTGAAGCTCGCGCTTTCCTTCTGCTCACTTCCATCAGCTGCCGCCGTTTTTGCGCGCGCTGATGGATGACGGGGAGTTTGTCTTTCGCCCGCCCGGGGACCCAACTCAAAATGTGTGTTTGCTTGTGAGACCGCGCCCGTGCGCTCGAAAAAAGGGCTAGTTTTTTGGGGGGCCGGCGACAAATAAACGAATCCTTCTTCCTTGATGGCTTGATGAGCTTCCAATTTATGCGAGTGACTCCGATCGATCATATTGAGCACGGAGCGAATTGATTGCGCTGCAGAGGAGTCCGCAACATAAAAAAGCACTCAAAAAAAAAAAAAAAAAAAGGAAAGTTGAAAAATTCTGAACGTAATTTGTGGGGCTTTCTGGCCACCCACAGGCTTAACGGACAATGGAGTAGCAGATGTAAACCCGATTTTGCTGTAAGTCGCCACACACGCCACACGCCTTTGGCCGGAAGCACCGGAACACACCGGGGAGCGTGTGTGCCCGGGAAACAACCAACGCCAACGTGGCCTTCAAAGGAAAATCCCACAAAGCGAACTCGCGATCGTGGAAATCAATTAACCATTCCACGAAGGGTTTCCTTTTTTCAACTTCTTTCTCCTTCATATCCACAACCCGCGGGGTCCGATTTTTTAGTGCACACCACACAACCTTTGTTCACGAATCGAGTCGAGGGGGGCGCGCGTGAGTGAAAAACCGAAATGGGCGATGAAACTTATCATATTACACTGACCGCCCAACAAAAAAAAACCATAGCCGACTCGATAGCCCAGAACGCCGACGGTAAAGGACTCGTGCCGTGTCGTGAGAGGAGGAAAATTAATTCAACGCCCCTCGCAGGAACTTACCGCCGATGCTCGCGTTGTACGCCACGCCGACCCCGCAGTACTGGTTGAAGGCGACGGCCGCGACTTCTCCGGCGCACCGCGTTCCGTGCTTGTTGTCGCCGTTATCGCGCGGCATCGGGTCCGAGTCGTTGCTGTTGATGTCGTACGAAGCATCCGGATCCTGGTGGGCATTCCAAGCAAACAAAACAGAAAAAGTGGTTAATGTTGTGTTTTGGAAGAAAGGGAATGCTCTCTATACAGTTCGTCAGTTGGCCGTGTCACGGAGAAACAGAAAGATACTCATTTAGGTATTCCTAGCGTCTTGGGATAGAAGGTTCCACTGACTAATTTATAATTATTTTCCAAGAACTGCTTTGCGATGTAAATAAATGCCGTCGTCATCACCAACATTATGTTGAATGGCAGTAATGTTGGTGATGCTGGAAACAGTTCTTGGAATCCCGCTAAATCAGGCAGTCGGCGGGACCTTCCTATTCAGAGACTTTGGGAATTCCTTTAAAGCTTTTGAGCCAGATTTGCCCACGATGATTTCCTTTCTTGCTTCGCAATCGCAAGAATGCTGAGAAGGTCCGAAACCACTTTCGGCTTCATTGTTATCCAGGAACACAGAAAACCGAATCATCCTTTGATTCCCCAGTCATTCGTGGCGCCCGGCTTGATCGATCGACAATAGGGTCGGCAGAACCCAGCAACAACAACGGGCCATCCTTTGGTAAGCAATAAATATGTATTGTTAATGCGATGGAGTATCAATCCGAAGGCCATTATTAATGAATTTCTTTCCCCAGATGAAAGTTGATTCGCATAGTTTTTCTGACCTCCACCAGCGAAATCAATAGTTGAACGAAAGAAGTCACTGGGCGGCCGGTGGGCCGCCTACGAATCCCGAACTCGTTGGGATTCTTGTACATCAATATAAATGCCTTTAATTCGTCGGGAAGCGGAGCTTGCTCTTCGGAATCGTTCAATCCGATCCGGGTTCGGATACGAAATATCATTAATATGCTGCGGTGCCGATCATCATTCACAAGCGTCATTCTTCTCGCCCGGGGTTAGGGGTTATCGAATTGCCCCCAAACTGTGCCTAGAGGATTCCTCTTTTTATTAAACACCATACGGGGGTTGGTCAAATGGAATGGCAGGGAATCACATTAGACTCAATCAACACACACACAAACCGAACGTCAGGAATCGGCCATTCTTAGGCCAACACTTTGCATATAAAGCACCAGAATTCCTTCCTGTACCGGGGAGGGGGTGCTGCTCGTTAGGGCTCGTTCTGAAACCACCGCCGCCGGCGACAAGAAGGCCACTTCCGTGTTCCGTTGTTCCAGCGTTCCGTAACATCCGGAACGATGTCCTTCTCTATGGCCACCCTCTGTGATCGTGTGTTGTTCTCGGTGTCACCGCCGCCGCGCACAGCCGTTACGGGCCACACAGCAAACCGACACACTTAATCATGGCCCGGCCGGACGGTCGGTCGGTCGGGCGGACGAACGGACGGATGGTCCAGCTCCGAGCGGGTAATTACCGAGCCGCGACGTCCGGTCCGGTGGAAACCCACACCTGGAACGACCGACGACGACCACGCTGAAACCGAGCCCCATTGGATCCGGAGGCGGAAGGACAATACGTCGCCAGGCCAGGCCAATTGTCCTGAAGGACCTCGCCCCGGATAGGATCCGGCCTTCTCCTTGCGCCGCAATCGATTGCACGGCTCAGCCGAATATTAGTCTCACAAGCGCTATTAATTTTCATAATTACGACCCCTTCGAACCGGCAGCCTCTCAGCGTCCGTGTGTGTGTGTGGTTTCGGACAAGGACTCGCCCTCGTCCTCGGAGGCGGCCGTGGCGATGAAGAAGTTGTTTCCACGCCCGACCTTTAATGATGATTGCGATGGCGTTGTTGTGTGGCCACAGCACATCTGAGCGAAGGTGCCTATTAAAGGCCATCACTCTTGGCCGGTATGGAAGCCCAAGGACCCGAGGCCCACCGCGAGTATCCCGGGGCAAAGAAAGTGCATCCTTTCTTCGGTCGCCGTCGCCGCAAGCGTTGATGATTTATGCAGCATAATAATGTATTATTGGATACGTTTTGGCTTTTCGCACCACGTCGTCGTCGTCGGACGTCGTCCTCGGACGTCGGACAATATGTTTCGAACCCGGGGCGGGTGCATTTCGGACACGGTGGTCCTGTGCTCCTGCGCGTTTCGGGCCGTTCCGGGCCGACTTTCCGTTCGACTTCTTATCTGGATCGGAAGGCGTCAGCGTCTCGGGAATACCGGGCAAAAGGATACCGGGCACACGCAGAGGCAGCAAATATGGACCAACATCGCCGCCGTACAATGTGGAGCTCCCCCCCACGGGGACGAGAACTCGGCCAAAAGTGGGGCGATATTGGAAACGCTTAATATTGTATGCAAATTTTCGTTTCGAGTTCGCGAGGGCAAAATGAAATTTATTTCACCGTATGGCCGCCGGGTGGTCCTTCACTGCGGGGCGGAGCGGTCGTGTGCGGCCAGAATGGTAATAAGCTAAAAATCAGTACCGCTTAAAATGCACCTCGTCGCCGTCGCCGTCCCACGGTTGCTTTCAATTTTCCACCGCCACCCAGGAATGGGATTGGGTGGAAAAAGTTTTTCACGCGCCACACGCCACTCACGGCGAGGCTTTTCCTCCGGGTCGAGGTTCGATTTTTCCCCGGCCCGGGCGGTGGTGCTGGTGAAAGTGATTTTCTGGCACAAATTCCGGCGCGTAGCACGGCCGGAAAACTTTACCAGAAAACCCGTCACCCGTCGGGGGCGGTTCTCCAATAACCATCGATCGGGAGGGTCGTCGGTGGGGTCGGGGTGGGCACAGATCGAACGGAGCGGAATTCGTGAAAAGGAAATTGTTCCGAGAAAAACGTGGGTTGCAAAGTTTTCGCATGTCGATCGAGAGAGAGAGAGAGAGAGACAGAGAGGAATGAATGTGTGTAAATTAAAAAATACTTTTCATGTTTCGCACTCAAATTCATGCTTGGTTCCGCCGTTCGGCACCTTTTATCGGCTCAATCAATGGGTGGCAACGATTGAATTTTATGGCCACAACGCGCACACAGTGGCTTTGAGTGTAGACGTGCAACGGACGTGGGCATGATTTTGCATATATTGCGCCCAATAACAATGATTAACGAACGATCAAAAATGGGAAAGAAGCTTTGACGACTTTGGTGGTCTGTGGCGTAGAAAAGCGCTTGACGCGTTGACGTGCCGCCGCGCGAGTTGTTTGTGTGGTTCTGGGAAAATACTGAGTCCCATTCACAACAATTGCCAATTGAGATTAACTTAAATCGGCTGTATAAATGAAGCGAAATCGAACGAAATAACTGGTACCGTTCTGAGTTCGGGGATATTGGATGTGTCAGAAAGCTATGTCCGTCCGATCCTTGGGTATGCTTGTGCTGTGTGGCATCCGCAGTCAATGTCAATGTTGGATTGATCGCATTAAGGTCACTAGGATCGCTGGGCATGGGTTTGATCAGTTACTTTACTGGGAAAATGCACTGCCTTCTACTTCGCCTACGATCACTTGCCGGTCGGCTCCAACCGATAGCACATTTCAGATCTTGACTTTCCGTATTGATGCTCCGCCATTCCTTGCTCGACAAAGTATTGAAATAACTGATTAATTCATCTATCAGTTCCTAAACCAGTTCCGGAGCCTGTTTCTGTTTTTGATTCGTTAGTTGTAATTAGTTGTGCTGTTAGTTCTAAGTTACTCCTGTAAGTAGTCAAACAGACTACCCGGTGACACTGCTTATGTAATGAATAAATTTAAAAAAAACAAGCAAAAATAAATAAGTGAAGAAAAAATAAATAAGTAAAATGAATAAAGAAACAAACGAGAAAGAATGAATTGAAAAACTAATAATCTAATAAAAGTAAGATTGAATTAAATTCATGAAACCTGGCAACTGTTGGCAGAACGAAATAGAGAAACAAGAAGCAAATATTAAAATACATCTATCGATTGATTGAGTGAGATTGACCAACAGATAATTAGGCAAAACGTTTAAACTGAGCTGAAGTCGTAAATCATGAAAAGTCCTAAAACTATTCAAAATTATGCTGGGTGTTACACCGGGTGCCCCAGTAATCATTCTTCGTCCCGATGCTCGATGCTGGGCAGAGGACGATCAAGAGTGCGCCTTCACTCACCCGACCCCGCGGCTAGCCCCTGGCGCGTTGCAACAGCTTGCGTCCGCCCGAGTAAACACGGATCGAGGACCTCTCTAATGTACGCCACTTAGCACACGCGCGCCATGATGGAGAACCCAAAAAAGGCAAGAAAAAGGTGTGAGTGTGTGTAACTGTGCGAGGTGCGGGCAACCCTTTGTCGCGAGACCGAATGGCGTCGATTGTTGCAGTGCAGTCCCTTCGGGGGGCCGCCTTCTCGCTCCTGGCCCAATACGAAATGAAATAAAATGATCGAACGGACGACGGACGAAATAAAAGCAAACAAAACAAAAAATGGAAATTCATCGAGCCAGCAGCGTTCGGGCAGGATGGAAACAAGGAAATAAATTATAAACAATCTATCATACTTTATACATACGGCGCCACCGACGGCCAAGGACGACGCAGGACGCCGCCAGGCGATCGGTGGCGAATGGTGTTTTATTATTTGTTCGCCGGCACCTTTTTTGGCCTCCCTCAGTGTGTGTGGGGCGGGTTTTATAAACATTTATACACTTCTTTCGGTCCGCTCGCTGTTGAATGTCCCACCATCGTCGCCATTGCCGCCAGGTTTTGCATTTTGAAAACGACAGAAACAAATTGAGATGACCAGAGCGAGTGGGTTTGCTTTGGGTTCTACTGTTTGTCCTGGAGTTATGCAACACCAGCCGGCCAGCAAACACCGAAAGTGCCACACACCGTCTGCATGCACCGTTTTGGGGTGTTGGGCGTCCCAAAGTATCCTAATCGTGAGCGAAATGAATGTGCGCAAAAAAGGTTGCCCATTTATTCGTTTTTGTAGTTACGGTTCGACGTGCCGTTTGTGTCGGGAACACACCAGAGCACGCGCTCTTTCTCTCTCTGGCAGAGAGAGGCATATTAATGTATTTTAAAACAAATTATATTACTCACGCCGGGCGCTGCTGCTGCTGCTGGGTCTTTTTTCATCCCATTTGTCCGGCCAGCCTGCAGTAGAAATGCAGCGCGTCGTGTCTGCTGCAGTGGGACCCCCAACACGAACGGGAGCCTTCTGGAGCTGTGCAAGGAACCCGTTAGGAAATTGAAACATCGGCACCCGGCCAACATGGAAGAGGATGACAAATCGTACACAACCGACGGCCCTAAAACAAAGTCCACTCTCTCGGTGCGTTCCACAATGTGGCGCACTGTGTCGTCCGGTGTGCTTGTGATTAATTTTATCACCTTGAGCTGAAGAAGCCTTTTTTGCACCAAAAGCAGCACCATTCGGAATCTGATTCGGGTAGAATCGCAGGTTTAAGAGCATCGCTCCGGTCGCTTTAATCTACACATCAGCCTGAGCTGAGCAGGGGGAAGATCTGAGGCCACAGCAACTTAACCTGCATTTAGTGTGTGCTGGCGGCGGCGCATCTCTTTTAGAGGCGGCCCTCGGAACATTTCAATATGCTTTGCTGGATGGATCGTTAGTATCGTACGGATACGGTACGGATGGTGAGCCGCCTCTTGCAAACACTCAACTTCATTCACGAGCGGGTCCGAGGGGGATGATAATCGGAAGGCGGCGTTATGCAACGACCTGTGCATAAGACGGCATAACGTACAAAAACGTACACACTCACACACGCCACGCCACAGGGCCGTCGGCTCGTTTGCAGAGTTCTTGGGGCAAGCCGCACTCTTCCAGACCTTCCCGAGCTCTTCATAAACCGAAACACAAAGCCGGCCGGTACAACGGGCACCAACGAGAGTATTTGATCTCGTTCACCTTAATTCACCTCCTTTCGCCACGATGCACCCGCGGCACCGGCCCGGGCGAAAGGTGTTTAAACTAACCCCCCCCGATGTTTTCCCGGATGCTTTTTTCCCGGGGCCTCCCGTCCACCCGGAACGGAGGAGAACTTTCGAGAGATCGGCCTCCTCCTGTGGGAAAGCTCTTCATTTGGCTGGCGGTAATAATGAGACGTGAAGACACACGAGACCTCGTTTAGTTTGATGCCCCTCTGATGCATTCCCATGCAGTGCGCACCCGCCCAAGGATGTCCAGATCCGTCGTTGATTTGAATGGCGCACCGGAACCACCGACATCCGAGAAACAACTCAGGAGCTGTTAGTGAGCGGGCCATACCAAGAGGTGCCGTATACTTTTACATTCTGAATCAACCGTTTCCTGTTTGTTTTTTACGACCTGAACCCTCCTATTGAGCGTGGCGGGCATTCTAAAACGCCAAAAAACACTTGCAACCGTTCTGTGGGCCTAGTAAGGTAATTAGCAAGGCAGAGCCTCGTTACAGCCTCTTCAGCGGCGTTCTCAGTGAAGTGGGAGAATTTCTGTGACCCATTTTTCACGCGATGTTTGTGATTGTTTGAGTGCATTTGATGTACGGTAGCGACAAAGGATTTAAACATTGTATAACACATGTTTCGACCGAACACATATATCTATAAGGCCTATGGAATACTAGGCAAAGTATGGCATTCATAAAAAGAAGCCCTTTTGCTCCTTTTGCTTCTTTTGCCTCTACATACGAAGAAAAAGCGGTCGAAGGACATCGTTTGCTTATAATAAACATGCTTAGTGAGTGATAGTTTCGACACTTAAAAAAATAGTGATTTTGCCCTGAAGGACAACGACCATCCTGATGCAGTGAAAAGGTTTGAAGACGAGGAATTGCAAGAGTTGTTGGATGAAGAACCAACCCCAACAAAACAACAATAATTGGTAGAAACACTTAATGTGTCCCAAGCAGCAATTTGTCATCGTTTGAAGTCATGGAAAAGTTCCAGAAGCTCCGAAAACCCACACAAATTGAGTAAAATTCAAATGCAACATCGCAAAACCATTAGTGAAAGGCTTCTCTAACTAGGAAGACTTCTCGAAAGAAGTCAGTCCATCTACTGCTATGTCAAATTGATCCGATGCTCTTGCTGTGGTGGGACCAGTAGAGTATGGTGTACCATGAGCTACTAAAAACCAGGCGAAACGCTGAATACAGATCGCTACCGACAACAAATGATTGTTTTAAACTTTGCATTGCTGGAAAAGGCCCGGAAATGGGCCCAAAAGAGGCGCTAAAAGGGAAATTTCAGCATGACAACGCAGCAATGCACACCGTTAAATCTGTGAAAGACGCAATAAAAACACTTAATAAGGACAATGCAGTTGCTGAAACAAACTGAAAGTTTCTCCTTACACACCTGGTAAAGCTCCTGTTTATTTGATTGTTATGATATTCATCAATTCCCGTTCAATGTTCTGGGAAAAAGGTGTTTAAATCTTGACGTCTTGAAGGTGCCATCTCCAGATAAGACCATGTACTTCGTACCTTCAAATCGTGTTTGTTTGAAACATCAACAAAGTATAAAATACAACAACGAATGTTTGCTTAATCCAACGAAATACACCAATCATTCGATTAGCATAGACTTGGGCTTTGAATCGACTTTTTTGTGCGCCAAAATCAAACACATAATCTTCTGATTGTGAAATTAAAATTGCAGCGTTAAAAAGTGCCGTAGAACCACGCGCAAAAGAAGCGGGCACATAAAGGCATTTGGATGCTGGTGCTGTCGTCGGCACCGATGTAACGGATGCCCTTCTTACCGAACCGCTTACCAATTTGCGATGCAGAAAGCAATTTCATCTCCCGGGGCAAGGATTTCCCGGGAATCGAATGCATTCCGACACGGCCGGCAGCGGTGGGTGGTCGGTTTGCTGGGTGGGGTTCTAGCCCCACTCTCCGACCGAGCCCGTTCCCGTGATTGTTATCATTTGTTTGCGAGCAGCCCGCATGATTGTTGCAAATGCAGTCGAGAGGGAGAGGGAGACGGGGCGATGCAATGGTTGCAAATGAAATTGCATCCCGCTTTCCAGCTGGTTGGGTTTCGGTTGGGACCTTCCGGGGACCGGTGCGCAGTTCGGGGTTCCGAATTTACCGAACGTCCTCACCCCAGCCCGGACCAGACTGGTGGCACCGGGATCGTGCCAGGAGTCTTTCAACTTTATTCGCATCAGCTAAACGACTCCTCGGGGCCACATTGAGGTTGGATGAGTTTTCTGAGCCAGAGACGCAAGCCGTCGGAAGCCGAAGGTCTTTCGCTTCCAACCAACCAACCAAACCGGGCCAGACCAGAGCTTGGGAGGATGTTTAGCATCCAGGCGGCGGCGGCGACGACCGCAACTTCCATCGAGATGTGCTTGTGGCCCCCATCATCTCTCGGGTCGGCTCGATTCCACCACCATCCACCGGCGGAATAACAACAATTCGCAATCAAAGCAAACAAATCCCGCTCTGATGGGGTGTATATCGACGAGGGTTGCGCTGCTGCCGGATCAACATCCGTTGCGCATACGGAATCAGCCGCCCCGGGGACGGAACGTCCCGGGCCGGGAAGACAGAGGGACGACGGGGGGGGAAGCAAATCAAACCCCGGTGTGTTTGGGGCGTTCGAGGCCCGCCGAAGCGGAATGGAATCCGCAGCGTCGTGGATTGAGGGCGGTGAAGTGATTTGATTCTCGCTAGTAGCTTCATTCCGTGCGGCCAACAGCGGCCGTTGGCCGATCGAATGAAGTCGCTTGATTTTATCATCAACGTCGATGAAGGGTTGAAGGGCCCCCACCGGAAGCTGAGTTGATCCATAACCGATTGTCGCTGCAATCGGTCGGTCGGTTTTGAGTTGTTTCCGGCCCGGGGCCAGGCTTCCGAAGACGAGCCGAGCCGACGAGCGAAGGCACAAAATGGGCGATGAAAAATGGATCAACCTAATCGTCGGGGTCCTTACGACGGGGGTTGACACTTGCTGACACATGCCCGGCGAAGGGACCTCTGCACCGCAGGCAGGCATCAGTTGACGCAATTAGGGTGTTATCGGAATGAGATGACACCGGATTTGTCAGCCGATCACACCAGATCCAGGATATCCAGGATTCGAACGGTGCTGTCATTTGAATAGTGATTGAAGCAGCAGATTTGCTGTAGCAAAAAAGCCGATAATCGATGGGTGGGTCCCAAAGCACCGGGGATGACACAGATCAAGTGGGAGATTATTTATCTGCTGACTTTAAATGTAGGAAGTAGTGAGCTACTTTGGACTTCCGGGTCCGGGATCAGAACGAATTCATTTACTAGGTCTATACGTTGAGAAGTGAACTGTTTTTAACACACAAAAAATGTTTATAAAATTTTTATGCGATTTTCTATTTTATTCAAAGTATGTGCCATCGCTAGCTATACATTTCTCCTATCTCTCTGCTAAATCATGGATTCCCAGACGAAAGAATTCTTCGACTTTTTAAGTAAACTAATTAGTCATCCCATTTCGACTTCCTCGTAGAAAAACGAAGGGCTGCTCAGCCAATACGTGTCCCATCGATGAAAATGAATGATATTCGGAAAGAACCAAGTCTGGTGAATAACGCGGGGAGGGATAGCAGCTCCATCCAAGTGATTTGATAGTATCCTGAAACAGTTTTGTTTTTTGGGCGCCTGGTGCTTGATTCCACGGGCCACCAGGCGCCCCCATTGAAACTAGAATTGCATTTTGGTGTTTTTCGATCAATGCATGGTTCAAATGCATTTGTTGTCAGTAGCGATCGGAATTAACGTTTCCATCAGGTTTTAGGAGCTTGTGAAACACCACACCTTTCTGTCCCATCAGAAAGTCCGTTTTTTGGAGTCCTTCGACGCTTTTTTTTGTTAAGTCAAAATCGCCATTTTGAAATTTTTAAACCACTTAAAGCACTGCGATCTTCCAAACACAAGTCCCGACAAGCATTTGGTGCGATTCCGAAGCAGTTTTCTTCAACAGGAGCAGAAAAATAATAATCCCCGCAAAACGTCATTTTCAGGCACAAAAGTTGACATAGTTTAACCCTTTCAAAGATGGGTTGCAAACCGAAATATTTTTTTTTCGACCTGAAATCATTTACCTGATGTCAAAACAAGGTAATGATGAATGAACAGCAAAACTGGGAAGTCCCAATCGGCAGGTACAGCCATCTTTTTAACAGTTCACATCTCAACGTATAGACCTAGTAGCCATTCACTTTGTGGTTTCTTATAATGAATTTATGAAGATTTTAAGCTGTTCAATAAGTTTTGTGGTTCGATAAGAAAAACCAAATTTAATGATTTTAAATACACTTTACTATGCAAGAGCTTGTTTCTGCGTTTTCAGGTGTAGTTGCTGTTTTTGGACGTCCTTGATGTGGATCTTCTTCAACGCTTGTAAGATCTCGTACTAAGTTTGACCCAAAAAACTTATGGAACACCCCAGCATTTTAGGAGTGTGGATTCATCGGTAGAAGGTGTCTGCTAGGCACCGCTAGACAGATGCGGCGCTGAGCTGTGCCAACCGAACCGAGCTGCAGATCATGTTACCAAAAGACAAGCAAACGATTCATCGAATTCGCTACGCGGACCCGCTACAAGAGCAGCATCCATCGATCACTGGCCGTGTCGAGGTTGTGACCTGGCAACTGCATGCTTCAAAAAACCACAAACGAAAAGCGTCGACAGATAATACCCTCTAACACGCCGGGGCGCCCGTGAGAAACGCGGGTGTCACATATTGATGTCCCCGGACACACTCTCGCATCGATTGGGGCGTTGAGCAAATCCCTGCCAAAGCCATACGGTCGATGAATGATGGAAAACATGACGTTTGGAATGATTTTTGGTAAATTATCACGTTCCAAGAATTCCCAAACGGACCGGGCGGCACGTGACACAAAACCCGATTTTCCAGCCCCGGTTCGGTTAACGGTCGAGCATAAACAAACTCTGGGCAAAAACTCGGCCCTCGCTCTCGGTCCGTCGCTTATGATTGATACTGATTCATTGGACGCCCCGGATCACCACAAGACGGTGCACGCGCGCGGCCAGTAGCAGCCCGGAGTCCATTATCCTTACGGATTCGATCAACGGACATCATCAACGCCATCACAGCTTCATCAACAACACCACCGGCGCCATCTGCATCGGGGAGCCATGCCATTGTTTTTCTCGGAGCCCGAAGAACAACGTCAAACATCAGCCGCCAGCCGCCTTTTCGGTCAACCGCCCCCCGTCCCCGTCCGGGGGATCGCCGTTGCGGTGAACTCTTAATGAATTCCAAGTATCACTTCCAAGGATCACAGCCTCGTGGCCACAGCAGCCCCTGTTGCGCTCGGCGGCCGTTCCCGCCCTTGCCCCCCGGTGGGGTCAAGTGCCAATCGAAAGTTCAGCACCGGCTGGTGAAGGGTGCTTTTTCCAAACCCCCCCAAACACACGTATCGACACGTCCGACATGCACATTATGATTTGCGAAGGGAAACTTTGCGCTTTTCCACTCCCCAACACGCCGGCCGACCGGGGCCGGCTCGATGGAATTATGATTGATGGATGAACGAACGAGAAGCTCCCCCCGTCTCTCTCTCTCTCTCGTTTTCCATCAATCTGCTGCTCCGTCGTTGGGGCAAGTTTTAGTTTCGGACTCTCGAGAAAAAGCAGCAACCAATCTCAAGTTGCTGTGAGTGTGTGTGAGCGGGTAAACATCTTGGCCGAACAGTTCCAAAGACCCACATGTTAGTACGTGGAAAACCTAAGCAAACACATAGGGCTTCGGTCGAACTTCGACACTGGCTGGCGAACGTGTTTGAGAGAAACTTGAGGCCCAAGACGGACCCCTTTCGGGACGGGCCATAGCGACGTGCAACGTGCGTGTCAGTCAAAATTTGATGGCAGCCGGCAAAATGTTCACAAACAGACGCCACACTGCTTGCTACGCCGTGGATTTGTTGGAAGTCACTTTCCTTGGGCTTAGGGGTCCATCCGCATCGGATCCACTAGTTGCCCTTCGAAAGGTTGAAACGATTGATAACATCTTCCAGAACATCGTGTTGAGGTTTTTTGTTTGGCTGCCCATCTTTGGCCCCTTGTAATCTGTGTCCACTCCAGATCCGTTTTCAATCGAAGCAATTTATGCGGGCTGCCAGCCAGCAGCTATGCTTACAGGATACACACACACAGGCAGGAGAGGTCCAAAGATTTCGACAACGCCGGGCATTGATTTGGGGCCACACGGTTTTTGCACCTTTCCACGGCCTTTCCTTGATCGCCGATACATGGCGTTCCTTTCAACTTGCGCGCGTCCCAACCCGGAAGCCTCGGAATCGCGGGGAAGGCGAAACAAAATCATTGCGATTGTTTGAGAACTTTGGTGGGGCAGAGATTTCCGCCGACGAAAACCGACACGGATGAAGGAATCGTATTTCAAAGGAAAAGCGCCATCGTTCGGGGGGGACACGTAGGGCAAAAACAAAACCCAAAAGCACTTCCGGAACCAAGCCGGGGGAGGCGAGATCCTTGTTGTGGTGTGTTGTGCACCGCGCCAGGAAGCAAAAGTCCACACAAAACAGCAAACGCAAACCACCGCGCGCTCCCGAATGGGTCTCGATTTTTGCCGGATGATAAAATATTTAAACCATCGCCCGAGCGCTGCGTCTAGAATGGCAACTCACCTGGGCTGGGTAGATGACAGAAAAAGTCTGCCTCCCGCCGTGTGCTCATTTTCTCCGCTGTCTCTCTAATCAGATTACAACAAACTCGCAGAGGCGCGGAACAAAACAAGTGACGAACAAACAACTTGTTGAATGTGCCCCACAACAAGAAGGCGAAACTTTAAACGAGATTTCCGTTGTTTCCGTGATTGAGGTACTTTTGTAAGATTTGGCAGTTTGGTGATTGAATACGGCCCAGTTAGTTATCGGGTGGTGTGGTAGCTGCTGCTGGGTGATACCCCGAACGGACCCCGCCCCAACACTAACGAGGCAGTTTCGGACGAGTGCCGTAAGAAGGAATTGCTTACGGAATTGAAACAGAGTCGAAGAATCGGTTGGCATATGGGCTAAAAAGTTCTGGGCCTAATCCGCTAGCGCTAGTCTTATTATTGCATTCATCGTATTTTCAGTTAGTACTAACCTTCAAAAGAAAACAAAAAGTTTGCGAGATATAAAGCTAAAAGTGGCGCTACTTTTGTTATTTTCAAAACAATGGATCAAACACTATTTCGTATTTTAACGTAACATTGCTTCTTGATGGGAAAAAATACCATCCAAGCGAAGCAAAGGCTTGAAAAGTGTTATAAAGACTCTGTTCCATCAAAACCAACAATAAAACATTTGTTTGCTGACTTCAAATGAGGCGATAACACCAGAAAAACATTAAAACAATCGAAAAATTCAATTTGAATAATCGAAAAGTGAAGTTGCGTCAGTTAGCTGACGTTGTAAAGATATCAAAAGAACCTGTTGGCTTAATATTGCATGAACATTTGAGCATGAGAAAGCTCTGCTCAAAATTGGTGCCGCGTTTGCTCACTGATGACCAAAACAGAGAAGGAGTTGATGATTCTGATTTCTGATGATTCATGGATCCAAGAAATTCCGCATATGGTGAAGAAAACAATTCTGTCAGACCTCAAAAAAATGCTCATCAGTAGGAAATTTCGCTCGAATGAAAAGCTTATCGCTGAAACTGAGAACTTTTGTAGAACAATTTAAGGCAAATCGATAAATTGTTCTACAAAAGTGGTATTGAAATGTTAAAGCGGCACTGGAATGATTGTGTGGCTCTTTCAGCAGATTACGTTGATGAATAAATCCAACTTTGACCAACACACACGCGATTTTCCTCCTAAGGCCCCGGACTTTTCAGACCACGTGTTACATCACGTTCCAAATCGATACTGATTGACAACAATTTCGTAAAGCCTACGCGAGTCAACAAAATGAACCAATAATTAGCAAGTTTAGAAGCTCGGAAGCTTGGGGGTTAAATGGGACCATCCAGGACTTTCTACCTATTGCGTCGTCCGAGAAAGGTCCAAAAATGGATGTTTCCAAGAAACCGAAGTGGGCGTCGCGAAGGGATCCCGAAAAAGAATGCGCAAACTTATGCACGAATTTACTGCCAAAGGCGGCGGGAGTTAACTACTTCAAAGGAGTCTATTGATAGATCGGTACCATCGGTCTCTCCTAGCGTGTCCCAGCAGATCCATCCCGCGCCAAATGCCATGCTAATCCAATCCAGCCCAAAACCCGGATTCTGGCCGCGAAATCAATGAATCAGCGAGCGTAATGGGATTTGTAGGCCAGTTTATTTGATTTCCTTCGCTCCATCAGCCATCGTCGTCGTCGTGGGTCGTGGTCGTCCCACGTCCACCGATTTCGGTAATCTAATGAATCTGGCCGACCGGCCCGGGGCCCGGGTCCTGGCACGCGGAAACGTGACTTCATTTTTAGGACCATTTTTAAACGCGGAAATAGGCATGGGAATCAAGCAATAGGGAAACGGCAAAATGAAGCTAGTGGCTAAAGTGGCCCAAACGGATCGATCCATCCGTCGTCGCTATCAGTCGCGGCATTGCGCACGTGCGTGTGTGTGTGTGTGTGTGAGCATCCTTGGGCCAAGGACACGGGGCTACGACGATTCCCACTCATTGCTGCTGGATCCCATTTCGCACCATTCCCCGCCCGGGCGACCCGAGCGTTACACGCGGTGTTTTCGTCGTTTCGAAACCTTTTATCACTGCCATCGCGGCTCCATCGCCATCGGGTTCGATCTTGACTTCAAAGCGCTGCCGAACGCAGGGGGGATGTGAAACGGTTCACCTCACAACATCATGTTTTGTGTTCTCGGCTGCCATTTACAGCGAATCTTCAATTTGACAAGTGCTGCCGATTTCTTCGAAGCTGTAGTTCTCGCGGGGAGTTTTCGTAGAAGTACTCAGTGCGCGGGGGAAACCGGTGTTTCCCTTAATCGATGAAACGACGCATCGAATGCTAAAGGGCGCCCCAGACGCTCGAGACGCTGTGTGTGGTTGATTTGAATAATGATTTTGGGAGCTTTCAACACACTCTCTAAGGAGCGTTCAGTGAACTTAGGGACCCTCTGCGGAACGTGGAAAATTAACGATCGCTACTTATTGTGGAATATTTAGAGCACAGATAATTGCACCAATAACAACCCCATAGACGTCCCTTCGTGTGGCCAATGTGCCACGATAGACACAGGGGATGCATAAATAGAATTCAATAATTGAAAAACTCCCCGTCGCCGGTTAAGTGGTTTGTAAACCCTAAAAGGCTATTGATTACCAGATATCGGGCATTTGATTTCGCTTTTTAACATGAAAATTCAATTGAGGTTGCACTAATTGCAACCAAACGATAGCGCAAGGAACCCCAGCCAGGTTCCCGCAATTACCACTTCATTTTAATTAACCCTAAAACTAATGCACACTAGTGCTGTGGGAAAGTTTACGCCGACCTCATTAATGGAAAACATGGAGCTCAACGCAAATATGGCGCTCGAGTGGGCGATCATGTTGAGCTTCTGTCGGGTACTCTGAAGGGTCCTAGAGAACCACACACACACACACACATGTTGCAGGAAGGTTTTTGACTCCAGTAGCAACGCCGCCACTAGCGTTACGGTTTGATAAACCATCGCTCATGTGGCGCAAAATAACGTCCACTAAATATGGCATCTGTTTTGGGACATTGCATCGGTACGGAAATGCGAGCGCTTGTCAAAATATTTATCCTAAACCTGGCCAGCGATCGGGGGGGTGTTGGCCTAATCCCTTCGGAAGCATGCGCGCGAACGCCACCCGCAAACTTCGGTTATTATTTTATCGATCCACGTCGCGGTTCGTTCGGCGAAAGAATTAAGCGGTCAAAAAAACGATGAACACGGTGATGCAGCGCTCCGTGCGAGTTTGCATCCGGAAGCAACATGAATTTCGCAACCTCGTGGCCGAAGCATGATATCTCGCTAACGTGACAGCTAGGCGCTGCGGCTCGCTAGAGGACCGAAGACGGTTGCGACACAGCCCGATAAATGAAACATAATCCGGCGAGATGCACGGGCACACAACTGGGCAGCGGGGATGAAATAATGCACGCATAACTCTGCACGAGAAACACACTCCGGAAGCCATGAAATCCCAAAGTCGTGCGAAATCGTCATCCGCCCGTAGGGGCCGTGGTTTTTGGCAGGGGCCGGGCAAAACCAATACACACCGGCGGCAGCGGCTCGTCTGTCGGAAGAGGACGATCGTATGACGAGCGTGACGATCGACCGAACGGAGGGCTTTTCGCCGGCGACGACCGGTCAGAGCATGTTTGCATTCGGAAATATTGTTCTCGATATTTAGTCACTGGCGATTAGTTTATGGTGCCGGAAACACGCACACGTGCGCATCTAGGATGGAATCCGTTTTGGGGAAAAAATGGGATCCATTTCGGAGCGGCGGACCACCGGAAATCGAACGATCGAGCGCTGTCCGACCCGTGGTGGGTTGGGCTGTATGAAGCGATGATGATGCCCACTGACAGGAGATTGATTCTGAGCGGACAGAAATGTGATTTTCGATGTTCGATGTTTAGAGAATTGCATTTTTATGCCCTCTGAGCGAGAGTGACCCTCAAGTTCGCAGACAGTCAGAGATAGCAGCGACCTTTGGTGGACGAATTTTGGTTGGCTATCTTCAAAGTTTGTGTCAGTTAAAAATTTACAATCCTCGAGAGAAAACTTTAACTATTTCGAAAACCACTAGGAGTGTATACAGACCTAGGAGAGCTTGGAAGGCTCAGTGATCGACAGCAAATCGTTGCGATCAATTCTACAAATATTTGACAAAAAACGAAGAATAAAGAAAAAATTGGTCATAGACCAGGCCAGAAAAATTGGCGACGCAAGAAATACTTTTCAAATACAATAAAGTCCAGTCCTCGGCTTACACCATAAATGGGGCTCACTTTAATTAAGGTACCACTTGTACCTAATGCGACCATTGCCGCGTCTTGAATCGCAATAAATAATTAAATCCGGACCAAAGCGGACTCGGTGAGTAATTGGAAGTTTGGAAATGCAAATATGCCATTGGGGCGGCAGTAGTACTTACGTAGTTTAGCGCCAGGTCCGGATGGTTCCGCTGGATGCCGTCGTCGAGGATGGACACGACGACGCCCTTGCCCGTGTATCCTTTCTGCCAGGCCGGCCCCACGTTCATGTCTGGTCCGTCCTTGGCGCCACCGTTCTGGAGAGAGATAGGCAGCGGGAGAGAAAAGAGAGAGAGAGAGTTGAACAATCACTGACCGTAGAGACTTAAAACTACGACACGCACTACGTAACGCTAAAGCGGGAAAAGGCTTAAGAACCATCGTGATTAGCTCAGAGAGCACAGCGGTAAATCCAGGCGCCCAACACCAATCTTCACCCAAACGAGGGATTGTAGCAGTAGCGTAGTAGTCGAAGAGGAAGTCGCCATCGTTTCCCCCCGGGGGCGGTGTTGAAAAGTGATCTTGTTTGGTATGAATTAACAGTAAAGTAATGGCACAATATTGAGGCCAAAGCCATTTGCCGCAGGCCAACATCACGCAGGGAGGGACCGGAAGCCCTGCCTGACAGTTTGACACGCTTCTGTAATCTAAGTTTATCCGATCCGAAGGGTCAAGCCAGAAGGCTGAACCTAAAGAGGGTGACCAGCAGCAGCAGCAGCAGGATGGGCGCTTCTCGTGTGAATGCGTAATGCCGCAGGGCCGTTACATTTTAATTTAGTTAAAAAAGCGGCCAGTGCCCCACACGACAGACACCATTTCCATTTCCGGCCCCCGGGCTCTGCTGTCACATGCCTAATGTTTAGGAATTGCCCCTCGGGCTGTGTGTGTGAGAGGTCAGAAAACCAAAGCATTTCAATGTTACCCTGGTACCCTGATTAAGTCTGTCTGCAATTGCCGACTTCGTTATCCCGACTCCAGCTGGCTGGTACGCACCCAGGCGGGGAGCCCAGAGGGAAAAGAGGGACCCCGGAAAACCAGCCGCGCGCTCCCATGCTGCGCATATAATTTACGCAATGAATTTACATTATCCTTAAATGCAATCTAATGGTAATTCTATGATGTTTTTTAATACCAATTCCCAAGATTAGACCCCATTTTCGGAAGAATCAGTGCCGGAGAATGGAGTGTCCCGGGGCGGCGGCGGCGGCGGCAGTAGCAATCACATTTGTAGGCAAATGTGCTCCGATTGTTATTTCCTGCGATTGTGTGTGACAGTGGCATGCTCGTGGCCGGATCCAGGACGACTTGGCCGGGGGGCGTGTAATTGAAAACGCAAAACCATAACCGGTCCTGCTAAAAATGGAACACCTACGGATTGGGCCCAAGAGGCTCCGATTTTACCACTTTGGCAAAGAGAGTGCAAAACAACACACTGGCCACAACGAATCCGACAAGAGTTAACCACAAGAGTTACGCCCGGATAGCTGCGTATGTGTGTATTTCGGATTGCATAAAAGCCCCGTAAAGTACAAGAAATTACGGAACGTCGTACAAGACCACAAGGGGATGCCTTTCGAAGAACACGAGGCTTCGATGTTTGTACGAAGTCATTTTTGTTGAAGAAACCAACAAACATGGCCCCCTCCTCTGCGGTGCTTAATTTTGCATCACGTGTTTGACATTTTACGGTTACGAAAAGACAATGTAGATAAACACTCCGAGAAACGATACATAGCACTCCGGCGGTCAAAAGTATTCGAACGAAGGGTAAAGAAAGGTTCAACCGCAACCTTTTTTGTAAAAAACCCTATCACCCTTTAGTATTAGTGAATGCGAATTTGCCTTCAGTGCCTTCATTTCGTACGGTTCTCGGGTGAAGCGCAATGCAACTTGTTTGCCAAAAATGGGCCAAAATTTTACCGTTTTCAAACTATTGTCTTTTTCCAAAGTTGTATTCACAACCGAGTTGTGATTTTTAAAAGAAACTTCAAAGAGAACTTCAAAATTATTTTTATCTGGAGAGTGTGTTCAAAAGATGCGCGATCTGAATTGGTTGAAGGCTAGAGAATAATTGAGTTGTGTCGCTGACGCTGTCTCGATCCGACGGATCTCGCTCTACACGATGCTGGAATGCGTAATGATGTCTTCGTGATCATAGCTCCATACTATGAGCGGTATGCCAAATGATATGATTTCTATTTTGTCATCGAAGGAATGAATTTAACTCAACTTTATTTCTTTTAGACCGTAATCAGAGGCCGTTGCCATTAAACGCTGTGTAACTGATAAGAAAATGTTGAATGCACTTTTTTTGCACATTTCGGGTCTTACCTCGACCATAAGTTGGCAAATGTTCTTTTTAAAATGCTCTAAAATTGCAGGAAAAAGTCCGACGATGTCCAAAGAACCTATTCTGGATGTAACTCTTTTCAGTCGATTGAAGAAGAAAATTTCGTTTGAAAAATGAACATTTTCGGCGATAGTTTTAATAACTTTAACATGTTGTTCTGTTGTTAAGCGATTCTTTTTCTAAAATGGCCGATATTCAACCAATCGGTTCACAGTTGGGTTGACAGATATTTTCAAAAACTTTAAAAGGCCACTGACCCTGTATCCAAATGGTATTAAACAATAAAATGGAAACAGATTTTGTTCGCATACTTTCGAGCTCTGGTGTTAGAAATCAGAAGACAACTGAATTGGCCCTTCTCGAAGGACCGCGGAAGATTTGATCAACTCAAAACCGGGTGCACACACCGATTTTCTTCGGACCCAAAAGCAAAAGTGGTCCTCCTGTCGCGGTGGCGCGATTCAGCCCTTTTCGCCTAATCGGCTTTCGTCGGAGCGGTTCATGTTTTTCTTGGGCCGCCGTTTATTGCAAACAATTTTCACCAGGCATCCGCCGACTAGTCCGCGGGGTCCGGGACACGTGCGCTCACGTAAGCAAATAAAGTGAAACTATTTGGGGGATGTGACTTTTCGCCGTGTTAGCGGCACCGGAACGCGACATCGTGTGGCGTGTAGTGGAGTATGCTAATGTCTTAGCAAATGTCGTCTTCCGTTCGTCTGTTTTTTCCCCCGACCGTCAGAGCCTTCTTCAGAGGAGCAACTTTATCGGCGACACATTCCGTTCCGTCACACACACGCACACACGATGGGATACTTTGTGTACTTTGGCCGCGCAGCAACAGCTTATGAATGTTGCACTCGCGTATCGCGCGTGTTGAGAAGTTCAGGAGAGAAATCAAGTTGCTGGGGTTCGCCCATGAATGTAGCGAATGTTTGCAGGCGCACCAAGAAAAACTTTGTCCCCCAAACACACACACACACACGCGGGGTCGGAAAAACAATTTCAGTTATGCATCGCTCTTTTGCAGCGCTGGCCTGAAGGTGGGAAGATGGGCAACAAATCTAAACGACATGTAAGAGCCTTTTCTTCCCGGGCAGCTTTCATTGGGCTTTATGCAATATAAATGGAGTCCCTATACGTCGGAGCCTGGGTTCGCACCACTGCCAACAGGATGCGTCAGAGGCCAGCACCACCACCCCGCAAGCCCGCAAGTGCCTTTTTTGGAGCAAATTAATTTTAATGAGTTGTCAGTTTCATTCAAGGCACAAAGCCTTGCCGTAGCTGAAATAATTCTGCATTGGGCTCGTAAAAATATTTTGGCACTAAATCTCACTCTTTGTCTCGCTGGCCTCGAGAGCCAGAGAGAGAAACGCGAAAAGTTTTACGATAAACCGAGTGAAATGAGGCACCATTTTTTTTTTGTTGGTGAAAGAGTAAATAGTTTTCCTTCGCTATTTTTTTTTCGACGTCCAACACACTTTGGCCACAACTTTGCCACGATGGGGGAAAAACGAATGAAAAAAAAAACCGGCCGGAACGGAACGCGCGAGGGAAAACGATTTTCCAACACGCGGCCAGGACGCTAGGGTCAGGGCGCGAAGCTAATTATCGTTTATGGTTTGGAGGAAATGAAAAATGAATTAATTGAGTGTGTCAGCGAAATGCATGTTTAATAAATTTATTGGCCCCCGACACGGAACGCAGAAGCCGAACACACGCGCGTCAGGCAGTCGGAGGAGGACCCAGATTTTCCTACGACGACCACCCACCGGCGGTGGCCACCACCCGCAAAGGGACACGGGTATTGCGGTTGTGTTGATTTAAGGGAACATTTTGTTCACCCTTTGTGACCGGCGCGGGGGGACGACCGAAACGAAAGGACCTTCCCCGGGAGTTGCAGTTGCAGTCGTCTGCCGATTCACCGGAAGTGGGACCGTTTGATGTATCGAGCGCGGAGCTTCCGGTGGTGGTGCGGTGTGGTGCCGGAACAAATTTAATGTTAATTATGTGGCAAATCAAATGGCCACGCGGGACACACGCACACCCGGGCACATTATTTTGCAATTAAATCGCAGAAACAGAGAGTTGCAATGCTGCAAACGCAAGTGAATAATACACGAGCCGCACCACACCAAAAAGGCTCGATTGACCGGCATGATGCATTGTAACAGGAGCGGCTTAAAGTGAGCATAAAATCGTTGCTCCTTCGACGGAACTATCGAAGCAGAACACACCACGCCGAGGACGATAAGAGTTATGTTCGATGTAAATCGAACACTGGAAACACACACTTCAGGGCACTTGCCCGCTGGATTGATCGCTCCCGGAGCGGGGTGGTGCCCTGTGCCTTGTCATGTTCCGCAGTTGACACATTACCATTCCGTTTAATCCTGCAATTGATGTTTCTCCGGGACACGCTTCCACAGAGTGTGTGCGTCCACCGACGACACACACCGGGCGATGATAAATGGAAGGAATTAATGGCTTTATTATCGATTCCGGCCGACCCTACACGCGGTATCTTATCGCGAATTCTTTCCGCGGGGCGGCCACTCTAATCGTTGGCGGTGCGCGCGTGCGGCGTTATTATGAGATGCCATCGGGTTGAGGATCCCTTGGAGGGATTTTAATAAATCATGACACAATCGTGCTGTTGGAGGTCAATTTATGGTGACCCTGCCTACTACCGGGCCGGAGTCCCGGAGTGGTCACGACGGACGGGTCGGTCTCTCGATGGGTAATGAATTGCTTTCCGATATGCAAATGGCTACCGGGGACAGCGGCACGACGTACGACGAATCGATTGGATCTGCGTGTTTTGTGTTGTGACTTGGTGGTTCCCTAATTGGCCCGAGGTTTCCATTATGCATCAGGGCGTCCTCCTCGGGGCGATCGCCCTGACGGTGATTAGGCTAACGAGTAACGTCTTCGTGTGCTTTGTTCAGTGAAACGGCTGCAAAATAGCTGGGAGCTTCAGAACAAATTAGTATCAGGTTTACTGGACACGTTTACGACCTCCACAATGGTTGTCAATCTGGTTACAGTTACGTAACAAAATCTTGGAAACAAAATCAGTAAGATATCAACACTTAGACATGAGAAAGCTGTCCGTTATCTCAGACAGGACAGAGATTTTCGTCAAATGAAGATCTTTCTGTAAAACAAACGATGGAAGAAGTGTCTAAAGTTACAAGGTATCTTTGTAACTTCGGAAACATTTCAGACCACTATCGGATTCTAGAAATTTGTAACAGATTTAAGTTAAAGGCAGTCAATCCCTTCGATGGAAGTCAAATAAAGGTGAGCAGTGCGTGTCGCTAGACAGATAAGCAGCTGACACGAGAATGGGCCGACTAACTACCTATCGCCGTATTATTTTTCACCTTTTTGATGATACTTTTCGAACCTCCATTTTCCGGTTCCGCTCTCTCTGGTTAGTGATCCGTCCCCAAAAGAAGCAATAAATCAAGGCTGCGGGCGCCAGCGCGCACACACCCTACTCTAACCCGCTCGGTCCGCCAGAAAAAAAAACCGGAAAGCGCACATAAAGAAAACCTTCTGCCGACGTGGGAAGAAAAACATAAATTGGGACTCCGCTTTTATCCGTCACTTCCTGGCCCCCGTTTGGTGGCCGTCACCACTTCCCCCTCGAACCAACCAACAAACGGATGTGTGAATCGAGTGTGAAAGGATCCGTCGGGCGAGCGACAGGACAGGAGAAACACGCGACACTGGTAAACTAGCTGGAAAATTTATGTCGCATTTTTGCTCGCGATCCATTTCCGCCATTGGCGGGGTGTGTTCCGCGCGACGAGAAGCCCCACCAAACACACACCACCCTGGGCCTTTCAGATCGGCAAGAAAAAAGGAGAAAAGAGGACGAAAATTGGCGAACTGCTGCTGATGACACTTTCGAACCCCGAAGATGGTTCTATCTTTTCCGACACAACCGAGAATTTTCTGCGTTCACTTTCCCTTACTCCGGATCACTACACTTTGAAGAAAAAGGGGGGCGACTGGGCCGTCGTATGATGGATGACGCGTGAAAGCGGAAGCGAAATGAGCCCGAACACACATCCGTGCGACATTGGGGCGATGATTAGCCGACTTTTTTGGCTACTCTGGCCTCCACCGGAAAGGAATCGATTACATCGGAGCACAGCACACGGAGGGAAGTCGGAGTTTTTTGTCCGAACCCCAGAGTCCGTCGGTGACATCAAACTGCCTCAAGGCCGACTGGCTACAATTTCACTTACTACCCGGCGGACTCAGCACACAGGAGCACACGCACAGATTTTGGACCATGTTTGACTAACGCTTGCCGCCGGTCGGAAAGTAATTAAATTGGAAACGTTAAGCCTTCCGGTGGTGCCGTCCGTTTAGTGTACACTCCGCGCGCAACGATCCCATATTTGATCCTCACGCCGGCCGCACTTCGACTCCCCGCACTCTTGTTTGGCCAGCACGTTATAAGATTTGTGTTTCTCTCTTGTTGCGACCGGTGGGGTTCCGAACGACGAGCCGAAAACTCTGAAAGCAGACACAACACACGCACGTGAACGTTATTAAGTTTGCAACGGAGCCGGGAATTTGTCAAGGCGCGCGCCCGACCCGGATTGGGTGGAATTTAAAAATACATAAATCAAAAGAAGCAACCGGGCAAAAGTTAAACATGGCTTTGGCGCCTCGGCTTCGACCGGCTTCGGCCAAAAAAGGATTACACTCGGGCCGGTTTTTAAAGTAACGACAATAGCGGAGTTGGCGGAGTTTGCTGGCGAACGATGGCGCAGTCGGGATGTGGCGGTGAGACAACGAATTAGTCGAGCCGAAGCTGGCTGGTGCCCGTCACTGTGCGTGTGAGCTTATCTAAACATGTCCTTCCGGCTTCGGGGGCCAAAAAAAGAAGCAGAACCGGAATCCCCTGAGCCACTGAGGGGGCTTTCATCGCGGGCGCAAAAACTTTCGCCAACATAAGTGAAGGGTACGCGAGAACTCTCTGTATGTGCCCCAGCTTTGGGCAAGGCAAACCTAGCCCAGCTCGCAGTCGCCAAGCCAAACATAACCCGAGGCGCCTCGCCGAGAGTTTGATGCCAAAAAGTCGACACTCTTTACGCAGCGAGGGCGGGCGAGAGGATACGAACTTTATTTTCCACGCACGCCGCGTGGACTTTGACGTGCGTGTGTCGTCTCTTCACAGAAAGCGAGGTCCTTCCGGTGTTCTGGGGTAACGCTTTTTGCCGACTTTCCGCCGCGATGTTTGTTTTCCGCGCCGCGTACAAGATGATAATGGGAAAACAAATTATTTCCCACGCGGATGGAGAGCATTGTTTGCTGGCAACAAGAACGATGCGCTTGTGAGAAATGGACACCGCGGCCAACGTGACGCTTCGGTAAAGCCGGGCCGGGTCCAATCGAACGCAATTTTCCCTTTAGCGAGCACCTTTTAAAGAGCGGCGAATGAATCCCGGCCCGCGCAACGCAGGTTTGATTATTTACACCGACGATTAAATATTAATCAACCCAATCCATCCGGCCAGCCGGGCTCGGGAACACGCTCGGGCGCGGATGAAAAATTAAGCACTAACAAGCCCTGACGACGCGATATGCTCCACCACCACCACCACAGCACAGCATCGGCAGCAGGATTAAAAGAACGAACCGAACCGGAACCGGGAGCCAGGATTATTCGAAGCCGACCGACGAGGTCACTAAAAAGGTACAAACACACACACACACAAGGACACACACACGAGAGAGAAGGTGAGAGAAAGAACACATACGCTACTCACCAGGTACCACTGCTCCTTGAACAGTGGATCGGGGAAGATGTTGTGCGTGCCGGTGTCCCGGTACGCCATCCGGCCACCGGGCAGCGTCAGCGACCGGGGGAAGCCGGGAAAGCGCACAAAGTCCTGATCGAACGTGCTGTAGTCGCGCTTGAAGCGGGGCTTCTCGTGCTGCTGCTGGACCCATCGGACCTACGGCGGGGCAAACGAAAACGGATTAATCTCGCACTCTCTCTCATTCTCCCCGTAAACCCAAGTCCACCCCTCCGGGCAAATGGGTGGGCGATAGGGGACATTACCATCAACACGCGGCGGCTATTGCGCTGAAAATGGCCGGTATATTACCGAGCCCCGATCGACCACCACCGCCACTGGACTTACCTCCGGTTCGGTGTTGAGCGCACTGTGATGCACTTCGGCCTGGTCTAGGGATCGCTTTCGCACGTGATTATGATGGAACAGATAGTATCCTTTCAGGGCGCCAATCTGTGAAGCGAAAAGAGAGTCTTGGCGTTAGTCACTTTTTTGGTGTGTCCCACAGAGGGTCCTTGCATTGCACTCCGTGAGCATTATTCCTGATCATAATTCCGGACGGGAGCGCACACATACTCTGACAGGAGATAAAATTATATGTACTGCGACTGTGGTCAAAAACTAAGGGGAAATGGTTGTCTTCGATTATCCCGGTGTCTTGTATCATGAACTCGTTTCAAATTGTGGCTGATTTGTGCTGAGACGATATGGTTAGGTCCTCAGCAACTTCTCTAACGGTGACTCGACGATTGGCCAATTCGTCGTTGACATCTTTTCGACCCTCTGAGAACATTTTTTACCACCGATAAACGTTGCTTCAGGCCAAGGTAGTTTCACCACAATCGAGAGTCATAATCGACAAAAATTGAAGATGAGCCAAAACATGTGCAAGTAAAGCAGCTGTCTAAAATGGATTCAACATACAAAATGGCCGAACTTATCGGCATAAGTGAGAGACATGAGCAGCAACATAAGGCATAAGCAAAATCGAATATAAGGTTGGCTAAAAAGAAATCGACGTTTTTTGGTAAACTTCAAAACTATATTTAACAGGTTTCCAATGGTCCGATTTACGTCAAATATGCACCATTTTGTTGGAAAATTTGTTGTCTTTTCAAAGGTAGGCTTATAATGTCTATTTTGTAAAAGGATTAGTCGTTATTGGCAAAAAACTCGAGAAATCCATTTTCATAATCCTTTTTTGATCTCAGTTTTTCATCACTCAGGAAATTTTGTAATGCGCGAAAAAGGTGTCAATCGCTTAGTGCAAGGTCCGGACTATACGGTGGATGCATTAAAACATCCCAAACAAACTCCCGGACTTTCTGGTGAGTCACTAAAGACGTGCGTGACATTTCGTTTGTCCTGATGGAACACAACACCTCTTCTGTTGGCCGATTCTGGTCGTTTCTGGTCAATTGTTAGCTTCAAACCGTGCATTTGTTGGTAGTAGAGATCTGAATTTATTGTTTAGCCACACGGAAGCGACTCATAATAAACGATTCCTTTCAAGTCCCACCATATACCCAGTAGAACCTTCCTAGCCGTTATTTCTGGTTTGCATAGGTTAAGCTGCTTCACACGCTTAGACCACGACTGATTTCACACAATATTGTCGTAAGCGACCCATTTCTCATCCCCAGTACCCATCCGTTTAAGAAATGGTTCGATTTCATTCCGTTGGCCAAAACTGTGCAGATGGCCATCATGTTTTTTTATGTAAAAGGTGGCGCCCAAACATCGAGCTTCTTTGTGAATCCAGCTTTGCGCAAATGGCTTTAAGCTGTTCGTTGTTGATCTTTAGCTCCTGGCCGATGCTCTGATTACTAAAATGCTGATCTACTTTGATTATTTCTGTGATTTTATCGACATTTTCGATGACGTGTCTTCTCTGCGTTAAACTCCATTGTTAACACCCTGTAACTCACAAACGAATGGAACAAACAAAAAACAATGAAAGCATTTTTTGAAGTGTAAAGAATCAGCTTTAAAACGAGCCTAAACTTGAAACTGTACGATCGATACTTCACGAGATATCGATCACTAAAGGCATCTATCGTGAAAAACGTCGATTTCTTTTTAGCCAACCTGATATGTTGAATCGAATCGGGTGAGCCACGACTGATTATTTTCTTCATTTGATTTAAAAATAAAACGGCAAAATATTTTTCGATGCTTGAACTTTTAATCGAAAGTTTCATTAATTTCCTTGATTTATAGAAGAACTATTTCGGTCGCAGGAAATTGGGAAATATGAAACACTTTTACGAACGTACCAAATTTGAAAAGCTCATTTCATTTAAGCTCATTTACTCCTCGGTAGTTATGTTAACAAGCAAAATTGTCGTTTTAAATTGCCGTTGTCGTATAATTTTTGAACAGACCTTGTATTTGCGATAATTTCGACATAAACTAGATCCAAATCGTTATCTGACTTCCGCCTATTCGCTTAACTCAGAAGCCGGCTATTCGCTTCGAGCACACCTTTTACAGTCAATAGTTGAAATAGAAGCCGAAACGAAGTATACATTGAAGGCCATTCCTCAATCGAACTTTAGGTAAATCGGAACAAATGCAGATATAGAGTTGGTATAGCTTTAAGAATGATGACACATATTTAGAGGAAAAAAATTTCGACTAAAATCGCGATATTTTTTGGCCACAGTAGTACGTAGACACCCAAAACCGCATTGAGATGGTCCTCTACTTTAATACTTTCATCGAGTAGCCGCGCCGTTAAGGCATCCCCACCAAACACACACACACACATCACGATAACGGATCGTGGATTGAGGGCGTTTTCTCGAAAATGAATTTGCCAGTGCCTTCGGTCGCCAAACAAGGATCGGTTGCGCTCGGTTAAATTGTTTGCTTGCTCCAGGCCAGAGTGCTGCTGCTGCTGCAGACCGGGTTTGCGTCGCGGGTCTCACTCGGTGTGTGTTTGTGGTGTAGTAAAAAGTGTCCAGTCGGGCTCGTCCCAGCCACCGCCACCACGTAGCACCCCGCGTGTGTTGGGGTGTGTCACGTAGCGCACGTTTTGGAAGAGATTCCCAGGAGTTGTGCCGAGGCCGGCACTTGCAACGGCAGCACCGGAAACGGATACAACACCGACGTGTGAGACCGCCAACGCTCAGGCGCGGGCCAACTATTTGATTTATTTTCCAATATATCAAGTAATTTAAACGATGCACGTCCGTCCTGCCGTGGACCAATATTTATGGTCTGCGAAGAAGATTGCCGTCGGTGGTCACAGTAGCCGTGCGACCCGACCGACCGACCGACCCGGTGCTTATTAGCAAATCAAGTGCAACTCACAGCACACAGGACGTCTTTGGGCGGCCTCGGCACGATATGTTCCTTTGGAAGAAACTAGTTTGCGTTGGTTCGCTGTGGGTCGGGAGAAGACTCGGGAAGTTGTGGTTTACCGGATCACCGGATCCCCGTCAGACCAACTTCGCCCCCCGAGGTTGGTTTGGTAATATCGTGCGGCACGTGATTTATTGAACCCTCTCCGTTTTGGCTCGGCTTTCTTCAATCGAAGCGAGCAAAGTGGATCACCATCTTAACCCTACTTTGGGAGCATTTTTATAAAAAACAACGACAGACGTGAACCACAAAATGGTCCAGGGCAGGCGCTACAACTATCGGTCCTTGAGAAGCGTTACTTAACGCACCTCCATCATCCCTGCGCGCTGCAGCAGCATCAGACAGAGAGAGGAATGCAGCTGCGTTTGGTGTGCGCATCTGGTGCAACACACGGCGTGGCGTGGTGCAACTTTCGGTTTCGATCGATCGAAAAACCGGTCCCCGTGGCCAAACAACTCTCACTCCCCGGATCGGAGGCAGAATCGGGGAGCCACTGCTTCAGACAAGCGTGTGGTTGCACCGCTGTGTGTTGCAACGGTCTCGTCAGGGGATCCAGAAAAGACTTGTCTAGACCAAGAGTGTCACATTTCGATCAAACTATCGAATGTATCGAACGGTACAATAAAAGTCATCACTCAGCTTTGGCTTCGCCACCGTTGCAGCAATGTCTGTCAAACGAAGCAGACACCTTCACCCTGGGCCTGGTCAGGCCCTTCTTGGGTGTCCGCGAGGCCCCACTAATCCCTGTTACGACATCGACCAGACCCTGCAGCCGGAAAGCAAGATGCCTTTCGGGGCATTACGCAGCCTTGGCCGGTTTTCTGTAGCCAGCGCCCCGCCTTCGGTAGCGATTAATCGGACACAACCCGCGGCACGGTGCCGGAAGCGGACCACGGAACCGAAACGGTAGCGGAAGCGAGTCCGCCACACGAGCAATGGAGAGGCTGGGTCCACCGGCCGGGTCCGAAACTCCTCTCTCTCTGTCATATAGATTTTTATCTCCCCTTTTTCGGGTTTCGGGCTTCTCATCGAAACATAGCCCACTCTGGCCCGGGCGCGGAGTTCCCGCGAAGTTCCGCGATTATTTATGAGACCGATGGCCGGGGCAATCAAACTGCAATATATCAGGCGAAAGATTGTGGTCGAAAGGCAGCACAAGGGGCCGCAGCCCCCCGGGCAACGGGCGTAAAGCCACGTGATAATACTGCCGCGACGCGGAACGACAAACGACTCGCTCGAAGGAAGCACCGACCGACCGACGGACCGACGGACCCCACCGCGGTGCGGTGTGCGCGGATTATTATTATTTGCTCGACGCATTTTTTTTTTCCTTTTCGGGTCGCTCTTCTGCCGAGATCGGGAAAATTTGCCAGAAGCACGGAAACTGGCTCCAATCCGTGATTCTCGTTCTTTTTTGTTCGGTTTGTTGCTTCACCGATTATTTGTATAAATCAGAGAGCGAGAGAGAGCCAGTTGGGTGCGTTGCGGGGTGGTGTGGTCCTGGGTCCAGCTTTTTTTTTTGGCGTTACGATTGTTGCGCGGTGTCTGCAAACAGATTCCGACTGTTCCGGGTGGTTGTGGGTGACCCACGCCGCCGCGGGAAAAAAAGGAAAAGCTGGGAAAATGTGCAATCGGCGCAAGTCTCAAATCATATCCCGCGCCCGGGGCCAGGTCGTAAATTGTGGATTAAATTAATGATGGATCGCTGTGTATGGCCACTTTTTTTGTGTGTGCCTCTGTTGCTGGCGAGGGCTCTCCCTGCGTCAGAGCTTTGCATTCGCGGCTGAGCGCAAGAGCACGCGAGACAAATTATTGGCTCCCGTACGCGACTGCGTTCACTGTAATCCGATGATAAGAAGGACTTTCTGTTTGCAGTTTGGCAGTTGGCGGGGTCGTCCTCGCCGTCAGCACACCGACCGAACGGGGTGCCATAAATAGAGGGAGCGCGCACCGATTTCTATTGCTTTTGGGCGTGGCCGCCGTTTTTTTGCTTTTCGCCGTTGTCAAATAATTTGAAATCGCGGAACGATTTATGTGGTTCGCATGCTAAAAATCTGTCACGTCTGCATCGCGTGGCATAGCTCATCATCCGGCCCGCACGCACACGGACCGGATCACAAAAATCATGATTCTGCCGCACGAAAACCCCGCGGGGGCCCCGGGTGGGTGAGTGTTGTGGTGCGTGATAGATGGCACAATGCTCACCGAGGCCACGATAAACAACTTTCCGCCAAACAACAGCTATTAATTATTATCTCACGCGACCCGTGCGGCCCGCCGGTCTGCACCGGACACCGCGTGAAGGGCCGACGAAGGGCCGCTCCATGATAGTTTGCCGCGCCCGTTAGAACGGTGGCGAAAAATTCAATTAAAAACTTTTACTCCACCCGGTGGCCAAGGGGGGGAGAAAATGGATGCCCAGCCAGCCAGCACGCACCCCACTCGGGAGGACGGCTGAGTGGAAACGCCTTCGCAGGCGCAGGAAAAGGTTGCGCCGTGTTGTTTCGCTGGCCGAAGATGTGACACTCGGGGTCCAATATTGAGATATCAATTTCTTCGGACTGTTTTTTGTGCACCATCCGTCGTCGTCGTCCTTTTTTGTCCGTCCCGTTGGAACGAAGACAGCAAAGATGGTCACCCAAGAGCGTCCCCCCCCCCCTCCCCCCGGCGGGCGGGTTCCTTCGGCGGAACAATGCGCAGCAACGGCAAACAACGATAGCTCATCTTCGCCGGTTTTCGGGTTGTCGAAGGCAGGACATACTTTATTGTCTCTGCGTGCGCGGCGGCGGCGGCGGCGGCGGCGACGGCCCCTCGCCGTCCGCGGTCCGCGTCGTCCTCGGAGAGCCACAGCCTGGCTCCGAGGCTAACGGTCGGATGAATTTGAAGACAATTATTTCCCGCTCATCGTTAACGTCGTCGTCTGCGGCTGCGAATGGCTCATGGTTTGTTGTCACAACAGTTGTCGTTGACGTATTTTCTTTCTGCTTGCGTCTTCTGTTGCGTACGGTGGCCAGGCCCCCACCAGGACACACACACACACACACACGCTCGATACACCTCGACGGTGTGGTGTGTTATTATTTAGACGTTTTGGTTCGGATGTTCGAGCTTTAAGGCGGGCTCTGGCTGGGCTTTAACACGCAAAGCCGGGCCACGTTGGGGCGCTTTTGAGAATTAAAGGACGACGGTTTCGACGGCCAGGATGAAGACGAAACAATTGCGTAAACTCCCCCAGAAAAGCAGATTAAACAGGATGTATGCTTTGTGGGCTAAAAAGCGTAAATTAAAGTTCAGCCACGTTCATCAATATTTTGCCCACAAGGATGATGGACTCGGGGAGTTGATGAACTCACTGAGCGACAACTCATGCGTGGCTTACAACTCATAGGCATATTTCGTAGAACTGACCTGAGAGCTTACCGATCAGTTTTAATGACCTAATCGTTGATGATGACACTTCCAATGAACCAACCGAAGCGAGTGGTGAAGGATTGCACTAATCGAGTTACACAGTCCAGGAATCGCCGGACTCCCGTCCGGAGGAACCTGGGAATACCGCAAGTGCGTGGTGGAAGGTGCTCGATTAATCGACATTCCTGCTCACCTGTCGGTCCTCTGTCCAGGTGGTGCATACCCTCATAGCGCCCAGGCCAGGTAAATTGGCTCTAAAAAGCCTCATCAGGCTCGTGTCGTTAGCATTGCCCAAGCAAACGGTTGTTCGGATTCCGAATTCCAGGCATCGATGAAGAAGGTTCGTTTACGAACGGTCGGTTGTCTTTTGGGGCCAGTGTAAGCCGCCGGGCTTATGATAATTGAACCATGTTCCGAGAACTTCGTTCGAGAATGTATGGAAATCAACACCGATCTTCTTCGATGGGACACAAATCAGCCCACATTATTGGATTCGGCGAACTCGTTTGGTCTGATGTGACTAGAGCCACGCCTTAGGAAGAAACCATTTCTATTTTAATGGGCAGCAGGCTGCTCAATAAGTTTTGCGGTTCGATAAGAAAAAGTTAAAATATTGATTACACTGCTCGATGAGATGTCTAGGGCTTTTGCTAAATATCATTCAATCACTCGACGATTTTCCAACACGATATCCTGTATTTTTCTTCGATTTCAGGAATTGTTGGCATTTTTGAACGTCCTTGACGAGTATCGTCTTCAAGGCTTGAGCGACCACGTTTAAATTCTGCAACCCATTTTTTTACTGTATTATTTGAAAGCGAAGAGTCTTTATACACTTTCAACATTCTTTCCTAAATTTCCTTTGCTTTTAAACCTTAAAACTTTTTAAACCTCTGAACCGCAAAACTTATTGAACACCCCAGCACTGTACGCTTCTCAAGTTGCAGTGTAGCGCATGCCATGTATTGGCGAGCGCCATAAGGACGTTGCGAAAAAGCTCCACTAATGCGCTACAATGTAGCTGAGCCCCATGGACGGCGTAAAGGCGTTGCAGTGAAAGCATCAAATTAAGGTAAAGAGCTCCCGCGAAGGGGTTTGTCGCCACAAAGCCGGATTCGTGCCGGATGCCGCGAAAAGAGTCAAACCGTGGGTCGTCGTGTACTCGAGCGGGGGATTTATGATCAACTATCACATGTCGGTGAATAGACACTTCACGGCACACGGTGGCGGCACTGCGGCACACGAATTATGACTTCTAATTAAAACCGCAAACATTTCCACGCTGTTTAAGAGAGAATCCCCACCCGGTGACCGCGCGCCGGAGTCTTTCACCATTGTGTCTGCGGCACCAAAAACCCCAAGCCAGTGACATCGACAAGACGGCGACGTCGTCGCCCGTCATCGTCTGTCGTCTTAATTATTCAAGGACTCTTGGCCGAGAGAGCGCCATATGTATGTGTGTGTTTGCAAATTCCGCGAGCAGCAGCAGACGCTTTTTAGTACCCTGGGGTGAGCCGGGCGGGGTTCCCCGGACGCATCCCGGCAGGTGGCAGGATGTCACTTGTCCCAACTAACGTCAGGTAACACCATCTAATTAGACATAATTTACAGCACCCATTCAGCAGCCACCGCGAACGCAACAGGGACCGCCAAGCCATTCACATTTCTTATTCCCCCCCTCATCATCCGGTGGCACACACACATCCGGCGAGACGAGGACCCTTCACGAAAACTACATAAAACTGTGGCGTTTCTCTCTCGTCGAAGAACGGATCCTGGCGCGTCTTCGAACGCCGGTTGCGCAACCAAGTACGCAGCCAGTTACGAACAAGAAGCTCCGTGTCTCTCACTCTCTCTCGCACGTTCTCTGTAACCTTCCACGTAATGATTTGCCACTAGGATTTAAAATGCAAATTATTGTAATACATTTTATCGTTCCGCCGGCTCCGGCTTTCGACATGTCGCCGCCGCCCGGCGCAAGGTGTCGTCGTCGTCAAGCGGAGCAGAAGGCATTACGTCGAACAGCGCCGACCCGATGTCGGTGTCGACACTGATAAGAAGTGATTTTCGGAAGCCATGGCCGCTACCAAGTTTGTTGCTGCTGTTGGCTTGACACTGGCTTGGCTGATGGCGGTGTGGCTGGCATGTGGTTGGCTGGATCTTCGGTCGAAGACTAAATTTGCCAACAATTTGCATGCCACGCCACGGGGCTTCAGGTGGCAGTGGCCCTCCCCAAACCATCTTCAACCACACACCACACATATTTACGGGCACACTAACACTTGAAGTAGTACCAGATGCTGCTTCGTATTTTTCTGGGCCCCGGGCCCACGACAACCTTTAAAGTCGAGCGAAGACGATCGAAAGCGGAAAACAAAGATCCCCGGGAAATGACACGCGCGCGCGTTGTTACAAAACCCGCTTAATTCAGAGCTCAAGGAGCCGCTCTCGAGATTGCAGGTTGCTGTGGGCAACAGTTTACTCGAACCACCCGGCGCCTGGTGGTCAAAAGGTGTGGAGTCATGCCCCGGAGCCCGGCCCGGTCCGTGGGTTGAAGCTATTTTACTTAATCGCTCAAGTTCCCCTCAACACACAGCACAATCTGGTGCCCGGGTCGGGCGGATCGGGCCTTTGTCTGGCGAGCGAAGACGTGGACTTCCTTTTCCGGTGCCCACACAGAATCACGAAAAGAAGTGCATCTTCCTGCCAGGGCCAGGAGGCGGAAGGAAAGGGCCTGGTTTAATGTAAAAGGATTCAACGACACACCGGCAGACGGTAAACACCGGCGACCGACGGGATGACGGAAGTCACGCTGAGATCATCGTCCCGGCCCCGGCCCCGGAATGGCGCTCACCGGTCGTAGCATTCCAGAGGGCACATGAGCTGTGTGTGTGTGTGTGCGGCTTTCGGTGTTAGCTGCTGTACGCCTTCCGGCCGGCTTTTCTTCGAATCCTTCAGAAGATGAGTTTTGCCCTTCGGCCAAGACCGGCTTGGCTTGGTTTACCGAAACCGCACGCGCCCGCGCTCTCTCTCTCTCGCTCCCTGGGAAATAGCTCGCTGGCCACAGATGCCGGCAGCGCCGGTGGGTTAACCGTGGAAAGACAAGAACTTGCATCCGCCTGCCCGACGGGGGGGGAATGGAATCTGCATTCGGGACGTTGCTTCCGTTCCGAAGTGGTCCCGGGTTCCAAAAGGTAAACCTGAGAACCTGGGATTACTTCAGGCTAATTCCTGCCGGGGGTCTGGTCGGGCGTGTTTGAGACAATTTGGTCCGGGAAATGTAATGTAATTGGGTGCGCTCTCGGGCAAACCACCGCAAAACGTTAAGTAAACAAAGTGAAGTGATTTTCATCAAGTTCTTGGCCAAAACCATAATCACTTCACTTCAAAACCGGAGAAAAGTACGACCATTTTCCAACTTTTGGTCAACATTTGACCATTTTCTGTATTTCAAATTAGGTTCAAAAAAGGAAAAAAAATGCTGTCACAAAAGGTGTCCCGAAAAACGACCGAAAACCCTTCGTTGCCTTAGTTTTTACTGAATGGACGATGATGATAAATGGGTTGCGTGTGATATTTCCGTAAAATTCGCCTGTCAACGTGGGGCTGACTGACGACTGCCACCGATGATCTCTCGTACGGCCGCGGTCACGGCCAATCTAGAATTAACGCCAATAAAACTGAACCGAAAGTTGAGCAGCTATTTATCACCCAAATGATGTTCGAAGGTCAGGGTCGATGCCCGACGGACGACGAATGGCCGGAAGAATGTCCAACTTTAATTGATGCTGCGCGATATTAAGATCATTAATTATTAAGCTCCCCCTGGTGACGTCGTGGGAATCTCCGCGGACGGATGGCCACCCTGGAAGGACCGGAAATCTCTAATCATAATGGATGTTCTCGGCCATCGAGCATCCCGGGGGGGGGGGGGGGGGTTTGATCGATCTTTTCTGACGTGTAGAAGCCGTAAGCTCAGCACCACTACTAAGAAGCTAGAGGACAGAGTTTTAACAAAGCTCCACGTTCATTATCTCCAATTTAACTAATACCGGACAAACCGAAGAACACTATTCTTAGACCTTCTACAGGGCAGACAACGAAGAAAAGGACATCCGAAAACTGGCCAACATCTCCGGCTTTTGGGCGTTCCATCCAAAGCTTTAGTCTCCGGAGCCCGGATCAGGCGTAATGATGATCGCGTGAAGCGTTGGTACGTGTGGTCCAATTTGCACCGAAGGGCTTCGATTATTAGTTGGACACAACAATAGTACAGCCATTACAAGGGCCCATCAACAAGGGATCACACGCCTCAAAACAACGCCCCCGGAACCGGGTCCTTTCGCCCATTGTTCGCCGCCAGTCGATGGGTTCCAAGAATCGGTTCGCCCGTAAACGGCTTGCTCGCCGTTCTTCCTTTTTCCGTTTGTTCCGGAGAACCCCGAAGAATCTCTCATTCTGACCTCGGCCGCCGCCACTGCCTCCGGGACCTAATCCGCCGCCGCCGTCGTAGTCTACATTTTGGGGTGACGGCGGTGGCCATCCTTTCTCATTTCATTATCCCTTTCAGCTAGGGGCAAAGTGACACGCGACAATAATGCGACAAAACTAGCACCAGGCATTAGCGGACGCGGGACGCCGCCACGGGTTGGCCGGTGGACGGGTCGTTAAGACGGACGGTCGGTCGCTCATTGTCGCATCATTGCCCCATCTCCCATCCGGCTCCGCAAATTCATCAGCTTCCGACCGAAAGAACCGAACCGGACCAAACACATAATCGCACGAAATGAGTTGAAATTCGGCTTTCGGCCTTCGGGGGCATCCTCATCAGAAGAAGGGACCCCGTCCTCGGAGCCGCGGAGAACGGGGCGAGGGCGCGAACTAATGAAATGATGTGATGGGGCCGAAAGAAAACACCGCCGGCTGTTTTGGTAGCCGCACTAACATAAAAATATTTTCCTTCTTCGGGTGGTCGGTTGGGAGACTTGTGGCGGATTCAGAGCTTGGTCAAGGAGAAGCCACGAACGGACGACGACGTCGGACGTAGATGCAATTTGGAGAGCGCATTAGCAAAGCCGGATAATGTTATTAATAAGTGAAAGCAATGATAATGCTCTCCGCGGTCCTCGGGTGGCCACCGGGCAAAAGCTTCCGCGAAAAGCGAGCGACCACGTGGCGAGCGGCGTTCCATTCGCGTAGTATAAGAGGGGTCTCCAGTTCCAAAAATTCATGAAATGAGCCCAATAACAATAACGACAGTGGCGATTTGCTGCTTGCCGGCCCCACTTTAAGGCGCCGGAAACGCGCCTTATCTTTAACGATTTCCGGCGTGGTGTAGCCGGCCTGCTCCGAAAAAAAAAACGGACAACGGGAATAATTGGGCTTCGAAACGAGAAACGTTCGCCCCTCCGTTCTGACGAGGGTCCGTGGGCTCGGAACACGCCGCACAATATGGTCAGCGGTGACTCGGAATGACTACAACGCCATAAGCTGCTCCTTAGTTATGCAGAGACCTGGCAAGGCCTGCGCAATTCTATCCAGCAATGGCAAGACTCGTGGCTTTTACACTAAAACAATATGGGCCGTGCGAAATATTGGGTGTAACATGAGAATGTAGTCGCATAAAGTTGTCCTGTTTTCCAGAAAGTCGAAAGATAAAGTCGTCCTGTTCTCGAAAAACACATCAAAAAACAAAAGGATCAAATACGTCGGTTTGTACCAGGCTGTTCAATAAGTTTTTCGGCTCGGTAAGAAAAACACAATTTTATGGATTGAAATACTAGGTCTATACGTTGAGAATCGGAGTTTTTTAAAACACAACAATTTGTTTATAAAATTTTTATGCAACTTTCTATTTAATTCGAAGTATGTGCAATCGCTAGCTATACATTTCTCCTATCTCTCTGCTAAATCATGGATTCCCAGACGAAAGAATTCTTCGACTTTTTAAGTAAACTAATTAGTCATTCCATTTCGACTTCCTCGTAGAAAAACGAAAAGCTGCTCAGCCAATACGTGTCCCATCGATGAAAATGAATGATGTTCGGAAAGAACCAAGTCTGGTAAATAACGCGGGGAGGGATAACAGTTCCTATCCAAGTGATTTGATATCAGGTGTACAAATAGAAAACCGCCGTTTTTTCTCATGATTTGAGGCTTTATTGTAAAAAACTCCTTACAAACTCATTCTTCAAAGTAATTGCCATTGTTAGCCACAACTTTTTCCCACATTTTGGGCAGCTTTTTAATTCCTCGTCGGAAAAATTTTTCATCTTTCGACGTGATCCATTCATCGATCCGATTTTTGATGTCCTCGAAAGAACGGAAGCGCTGCTCGGCCAGGTCATGCGTCATCAATCGGAATAAATAGTAGTCTGACGGGGCGATGTCTGGAGAGTAGGGCGGGGGGGTAGTATGTGCCATTTTAATGTTTCCAGGTATGTTTTCACGACTTTGGAAACATGTGGTCGAGCGTTGTCGTGAAGAAGAATAACTTTGTCGTGTCTTTCTCAATATTGACGCCGTTTTTCCTTCAACGCTCGACTCAGCCGCATTAGTTGTGTGCGATACAGGGCTCCTGTAATGGTTTCGCCTGGTTGCAATAGACAACGCCGAGCTGGTCCCACCAAATACAGAGCATCAGCTTCGAGCCATGAATGTTCGGTTTAGCTGTAGATGTTGATGCATGGCCGGGAAGTCCCCACGATTTTTTATGCTTTGGGTTATCATAGTGTATCCACTTTTCATCCCCGGTCACGATGCGATGTAAAAAACCTTTTTTTTTTGCCGTTCAAGGAGTTGCTCGCAAATGCAAAGGCGCCGTTCGATGTCCCTCAGCTTCAACTCGTGCGGCACCCAGTATCCTAGTTTCTGGATCATTCCTAGGGCTTTTAGCCGATGCGATATTGCTTGTTGCGTCACCCCAATAAGTCTGCAAGTTCCTGTTGCGTTCGACAAGCATCTTCTTCCAGCAAAGTTTTCAATTCGGCATGTTCGAACTTTTTCACCGGTCCGGGACGCTCCTTGTCTTGCACGTCATAATCGCCGTTTTTGAACTTGCAAAACCACTCCCGACACGTTCTTTCACTAATGCAGGCTTCACCATAAACTTCTACTATCATTCGATGCGCTTCAGCTGCATTTTTTTTAGTATGAAACGCAAAAAGCAACACTTCCCGCAAATGGCTCTTTTTCGGCTCAAATTGCGCCATGTTCGCACATGAATAACACAAAGCAGAGTGAAAATAAACAATCGAGATTTTGTGGAGTTGTTGACAGATGCCTCAACTGTCATTGCCAGGGTTTTGCATATTTTTATCGTTTAATTTGCAGCTGCTAGCTGCGCCTATGGGAAAACGGCGGTTTTCTATTGTACACCTGATAGTATCCTGAAACAGTTTTGTTTTTTGGGGCGCCTGGTACTTGATTCCACGGGCCACCAGGCGCCTCCATTGAAACCCACTAGAATTGCTTTTTGGTCGTTTTCGATCAATGCATGGTTCAAATAGATCATTTGTTATCGAGTTAACGTTTCATCAGGTTTTAGGAGCTTGTGAAACACCACACCTTCTGTCCCATCAAAGTCCTTTTTTTGTTAAAGTCAAAATCGCCATTTTGGAATTTTTTAAACACTGAAAGCACTGCGATCTTCCAAACACAAGTCCCGACAAGCATTTGGTGCGATTCCGAAGCAGTTTTCTTCAAGAGGAGCAGAAAAATAAAAATCCCCGCAAAACGTCATTTTCAGACACAAAAGTTGACTTATTTAACCCTTTCAATGATGGGTTGCAAACCAAAATAATTTTTTTTCGACCTGAAATCATTTACCTGATGTCAACACAAGATAATGAAAAACTGAACAGCAAAACTGGGAAGTCCCAATCGGCAGGTACAGCCATCTTTTTAAAACTCCGATTCTCAACGTATAGACCTAGTACACATTATTTAATGTCATGAACATTAATGCCCTTGTTATGACCTTATCATTTGATGAAAAATAAACCAAATACTTCAGTATGAAGTCTGAAATGTCTGAAACTCAATACTTTAGTCAAAGTATTGCTTCCACTGCCCAATGAGATGCCTACGGCACCGACTAAATCTCTTCCGACACCGACACTAAATCTTATTGAACACCCCAATAATCATAGCATAAACGGCGAAGGACATCGGATAACGAAATCAACAAGGATGACTCGACATCAGGTTGCACTTAAAACATTACGGCGAAAACGAATAACGGTTAGAGGATGGAAAATGGACGAAGCGCGGCCGAACAGGTCCACTGGCATGAAGATTCAATGGAAAAAAAGGACATCAAATACATTACAAAATTGAGCACACATTAGTGTTGGGGATCAGAGTCCGCTGGTGTGTGGGCCACGGGATCGGTGTCGGTGAGAAACGGCAGCTAAAATTAGGAACGGGAGAGGCATGTCATCTCATGGCCTATTTGTCCCTATTAAAATCACCGTTTACGCCTCACGGCTGCCCGAAACCTCTAATGTTGTGCA
>NC_069145.1:4797578-4842254 GCF_943734635.1 Anopheles cruzii | reverse complement strand
GGTGGCCACCGGGCAAAAGCTTCCGCGAAAAGCGAGCGACCACGTGGCGAGCGGCGTTCCATTCGCGTAATATAAGAGGGGTCTCCAGTTCCAAAAATTCATGAAATGAGCCCAATAACAATAACGACAGTGGCGATTTGCTGCTTGCCGGCCCCACTTTAAGAGCCGGAAACGCGCCTTATCTTTAACGATTTCCGGCGTGGTGTAGCCGGGCTACTCCGAAAAAAAAAAACGGACAACGGGAATAATCGGGCTTCGAAACGAGAAACGTTTGCCCCTCCGTTCTGACGAGGGTCCGTGGGGTCGGAACACGCCGCACAATATGGTCAGCGGTGACTCGGAATGACTACAACGCCACAAGCTGCTCCTTAGTTATGCAGAGACCTGGCAAGGCCTGCGCAATTCTATCTAGCAATGGCAAGACTCGTGGCTTTTACACTAAAACATTATGGCCAGCGCGAAATATCGGGTGTAACATGAGAACGTAGTCGCATAAAGTTGTCCTGTTGTACAGAAAAAGTCGTAAATTGATAACGCAACCTGTCACAAAACCGCCTTGTCCTCGAAAAATTCATCGCTAAATGAGGAAAAGGATCAAATACATCTGTGCAATAAGTTTTGCTGTTCGGTAAAAAAACACAATTTAATGGTTTGAATTACACATTATTCAATACAGTCTTCATGAACATCAATACCCTTGTTATGACCTTATCATTTGATAAAAAAAAACCGAATACTTCAGTATGAAGTCTGAAGTGTCTGAAACCCAATACTTTAGTCAAATTATTGCTTAGACTGCCCAATGAGATGCCTAAGGCAGCGACTAAATCCTTTTTAGTAACTCGACGTGCTCGACGACGTCCCTGACGTGGATCGTTTTCAAGACATGTACGACCACGTCTAACTTCAGCAACCTATCTTTTTACTGAACTAATTGAAGAAGAATCCTTGTATACTAGGTCTAAGAGTTGAGAACCGGACTTTTAAAAAGATGGCTGTACCTGTCTATTGGGACTTCCCAATTTAGCGGTTCATTCATCATTACCTTGTTTTGACATCAGGTAAATGATTTCAGGTCGAAAAAAAAATTATTTCGGTTTGCAATCCATCATTGAAAGGGTTAAACTATGTCAACTTTTGTGCCAGAAAATGACGTTTTGCGGGGATTATAATTTTTCTGCTCCTCTTGAAGAAAACTGTTTCGGAATCGCACCAAATGCTTGTCGGGACTTGTGTTTGGAAGATCGCAGTGCTTTGAGTGGGTTAAAAAATTTCAAAATGGCGATTTTGACTTAACAAAAAAAAGCGTCGAAGGACTCCAAAAAACGGACTTTCTGATGGGACAGAAAGGTGTGGTGTTTCACAAGCTCCTAAAACCTGATAAAAACGTTAATTCCGATCGCTACTGACAACAAATGATCAATTTGAACCATGCATTGATCGAAAACGACCAAAAAACCGTTCCAGTTTTTTTTAATGGAGGCGCCTGGTGGCCCGTGGAATCAAGCACCAGGCGCCCTAAAAACAAAACTGTTTCAGGATACTATCAAATCACTTGGATGGGAGCTGCTATTCCTCCCAGCGTTATTCACCAGACTTGGCTCTTTCCGAATATCATTCTTTTTCATCGATGGGACACGTATTGGCTGAGCAGCCCTTCGTTTTTCTACGAGGAAGTCGAAATAGGATGACTAGTTAGTTTACTTAAAAAGTCGAAGAATTCTTTCGTCTGGGAATCCATGATTTAGCAGAGAGATAGGAGAAATGTATAGCTAGCGATGGCATATACTTTGAATAGAATAGAAAATCGCATTAAAATTTTATAAACGTTTTTTGTGTGTTAAAAACAGTCCGGTTCTCAACTCTTAGACCTAGTACTTTCGACATTCGTTCATAAATTTCCTTTGCTTTTACATCTGATATTGAACCGCAAAACTTATTGAACTCCCCAGTAATCATAGCATAAACGGCGAAGGACATCGGATAACGAAATCAACAAGGTTGACTCAACAACAATCATGACTCGACATCAGGTTGCACTTAAAACATTACGGCGAAGACGAATTACGGTAAGAGGATGAAAAATGGACGAAGCGCGGTCGAACAGGTCCACTGGCATGAAGATTCAATGGAAAAAATAGAACATCCGAATCGAAAACATTACAAAATTGAGCTTACATTAGTCGTGGGGATCAGAGTCCGCTGGTGTGTGGGCCACGGTGTCGGTGTCGGTGAGAAACAGCAAAAAAATTAGGAACGGGAGAGGCATGTCATGGCCTATTTGTCCCTATTAAAATCACTGTTTACGCCTCACGGCTGCCCGAAACCTCTAATGTTGTGCGAGAACACTTCCTGCCGCTTCGTTTCGGGTAGAATTGGTTTCCGGTTCCAGAAGGCGTTCAGGGAGTAACCGAAAAAACAAGAACTTTTAAGGAAAATTGAAAACTGAACGCTCACCAGTGGTATGCCCCGGTTCGTGTGTTCTGTCAATATGTGTCCTGGAGCAGGACTTAAGGGCCGAACCAGCAGAGCGCAGGCCATGCAATTTCGCTAACTCTGTTTCCAGGCGAACCCAGCGATTCCGACGGGGACACCACCGCCACCGGCTACAACGGCGCTCCGAAAAAAAACGAAGTACCGAACCCGTAGGAGCCGTAAAACAACGGCGGACAAAGAGCGTGTGTGTGCGCGGCAGAAGGACATTCAGGGCCCAGGCTCCCGAAATGAGCACGTACACACACACACACAGGGGACAGGACTATCGGCCACGCGTCAGGATCAAGAGCGACCCCGGCAGTAGGAACGATGGGGCTCCTCGCTTATCGGAGAGCTAAAACTTAAACTAGTGGTGGTAGAGGAACTGAAAGGACATTGTAGGCGCGCGCGTGTGTGTGTGTGTGCGCGCTGAAAGTGGTGCTCCCGTATCGGAAAATCGTAGTTGCCGGCGTACGGCGTCGTCGTCCTCGTCGTCGCCGTGGTCGTTGTCTGCTGCTGCTCGGATGTCGTGTCTCGGTTTTCACTTCCGCTGGCTTGGCTGGGCCTGACAAAAGTGCGGTCGAGAGAGTGTCCCCGCCCGCGCCGGCCCCCGCCGGGTGCAGGGGCGGGGGGAGGATCTAACCTAAAATCTAGCGACTAAACCCGCCCGACTTCGTACCCGTTCGCTTCGCTTGAGGGATAATGCGATTTTTGTCGAAATTGGATTTTGGAGAACTTCTCCTTATTATCCTGGGCCCGCGCGCCCGTTATCTCTGTGTGTGGCGGCGGTGCGGGAGGTGGTGGCACCGGCAGAGAGGGCTCGGTGAAATTCGCCAAATACTCCGGGACGACGCCAACGACGATGATCCGGAAATGAGGAGGTTTGCAGCGAAATTTGTTTCACTTCTCTCCGTTTCAGTTCATCTCCCGGCCGGCCGCCGCCGTTTGTGCTCCATCCTGCTTCTCGGGACTGTCGAAAATGTCCTTTCCCCGGCGCACCACACGGATCCATTTTCACACTTCGTTTGACGCAATAGTGTGCTCGCGCTCTCCTTGTCTGGCTTCTATTCCCTGACTTTGGAGAGAGCCTGGCAGCATAAAAATTTAAATGAAGCTAAATAGACTGTGCCCACCATCCTGGGTGTTGGCCGGGGTCAAGAAGATTGTGCCGGCGAAGGGTCCAGGGACGCAGGAACCCACAAACACCACTCCAGCGGGGAGGGCACGGTTCATTGAATTGTATTATAGTTAATCTTGTCTGTAAACATTCTAAATTAGAATTAGACCGGCCGGGAAAAGTCATTCCCAAGAAAACGCTCCTTTGCCGGTGGTGATCAGGAGCACTTTGTGGTGGAGGCCACAGAGGACTCCGCCGCTGGTGTAACTAAAGGCCACGCGGGGCCTATCCCACAGTAACCCACAACACAGTTCAATGTGCCGTTTAACGTTAACTGTCAACACTGAGACGGTGTACCGACGCTGGGCTCTTACGGTCGGTTAACTTAAAATCGGATTACGGGGCCTTGGCTTGCGGGAAGGGTGGCGGGTGCCGTTGTTAACACAGCCGTACTGTGGTGTGGCGACATCGATTTTATCGGTAGCCAGTTGGCGGCGGAAGTCTTCCGGAAACGATTCCGGAAGGTTGTGCGAACATTTCTGAGCACCGGCGTCCGGGTCCTTAAAAACTAAGGGCTTCCTCCCCAGAAGGTTGAGGTGTCTAACAAGTCCCCAGAGATGGATGCAGATCGTGCACCTGCAGCCCCGGGACACAGCATTACGACCAGAGTGACGTATTGTACACGATTGGATGGATGGATCCATCTCTGGTGTTCCGGTCTGCGGTTCTGGTGGGCCCTTCCGTTTCGGGCAGAAGTAGAACCAAATTCAATTCCTGTCCCGACACACCGAGCGCTATGGTCTAGGGGTCGAAATCTTTCGGATCAGGACTTGCCGCAGGACAAGACCGCCACTCTACGGCTCTCCTCTCGGATTACGTATTCAAATCCGTCCGTGAAGTGTGACAAGAATTCGGACCCGATGTATTGCGACTAACGACGAGGAGGACGAGATGGTACCTCGAAGATTATCCCCTACTATCGAGAGCTGCCCCCTCTCTCTCGTTCCCGGCACCGCCCCGGTTTGTCGGTTGTCCAATTTCCGGGTGAATTCTAAACCAAGCCTGCGACGGTATAGATTGCACCCGAGGAGGAACCGAGCTCCGTGTGCCAATCCGGGGGTTTGCGAACCGGGAAACTACCGCCGCTTCTTGAGCGCACTCTGCACTGTTTCGGTTCGGTTTCGATGGACCCCTCCGTGACCAGCGTGGTGGTGCTGGTTGGTCTGGTTGGGGGATCGGGTGGTGCCTGCTGCCACTTTTTCGCTTCTCTACTGGAAAATGGCACTACAAATGCAAGTGGCACTCGGTCTCTCCCTGAGTTGAGGCTAAGGGTCTCTGGGTTCCGCTCAGACATAATAATCGTTGTCGAGAAGGAAGAGCCCCGGGCGCCAGAGGATGGTCCTTGGGTCCTTGAGTTGGAAATTGCATGAATATTCAATTCGATTTGGCACGCGGTTGTGCGAAAATTTGCAGAAAAGACTGCGACGCCGAAACGAAACAGAGAGACGAGGAGAGAGAGAGAGAGAGAGAGAGAGAGCGAGAGAGAAGTGCATACTCGGAGGACTCTTTAAAGAATGCTAATTGAATTTTAACTAATTCGTAGCGATTCGATTTAATTTACTTATTACACTCCTTCACAGTGGCGTCAACAGTAGATAACAGTTCACAACATCGCCGGTTGCCGTCTACACTAACTACTGAAAGAAAGCGACCAATTCGTTGTTGGGATTAGGAATTACTAGGTCTAAGAGTTGAGAACCGGACTGTTTTTAACACACAAAAAACGTTTATAAAATTTTAATGCGATTTTCTATTTTATTCAAAGTATGTGCCATCGCTAGCTATACATTTCTCCTATCTCTCTGCTAAATCATGGATTCCCAGACGAAAGAATTCTTCGACTTTTTAAGTAAACTAATTAGTCATCCTATTTCGACTTCCTCGTAGAAAAACGAAGTGCTGCTCAGCCAATACGTGTTCCATCGATGAAAATGAATGATATTCGGAAAGAACCAAGTCTGGCGAATAACGCGGGGAGAGATAGCAGCTCCTATCCAAGTGATTTGGTAGTATCCTGAAACAGTTTTGTTTTTTTGGGCGCCTGGTTCTTGATTCCACGGCCTGCTAGGCGCCTCCATTGTTGATAAAGAATTGGCTTTTTGGTTGTTTTTCGATCAATGCATGGTTCAAATAGTAAACATTCTTCATAACAACGCGGAAGGGTTCCGAAGGGTAGTGAATTTATTAGAGAGAAAAATTGGGCCGACCAAAATATCGGACACGCTTAGTTTGTCGTGAGATTCAATGTCTTCAAATCTCCGTGATCATTCACACTATTCGTGGACCAACAGCAGGTTTACTTGCTAAACCTTCTTCGGTCGCTTGAAAAGAACAGAGTTGTACATCGTTTCTTCATTTCCAACACTTGAGGCCATCGAAACGATTCTAAAACAGCAACTTAGACTAGATAATTGCGAATAATTGAATACGTGTCCACTATATTCCGCCCCGTAGGTGTAAATCGTCCGCTTTCTACACTGTAACGGCAGCAGTGGAGATAAAAATGGCCCCAGTTTTCCCCTCGAATACATCGATAGTATCTACTTTATGGTCTCGTATGAATTTATGGACCCAGGAAACTCACCAGAACCGAGCCGAGACCGGAGTAAATCCACCTTTTTATCTACGGCTCTCTACTGCTGGGGCTTGGCTTCACGGATAGGCACCCGGAACACAGGCCGCCACGCCGCTGGGTAGCAAGAAGTTTTGTTTTTCCAGCGACATAAATATTGCACCAATTTGCACCATTTTCACCACCCATTTGTCGTTGGTCTGCCCGGATCTGGGGCCACCGTAGGCTTAGGAGCAACTTTCGACAGCACGAACAGACGAAGGCTGCACTGCACACTGACGCCGGCAGTTCCGGCTGTTGCAGTTTTTCGTTCGTGCTGACGTGTGGGAATGTTTCGTAATTTGCAACATAGGCCATAGGACCCTACGCCCTAGGACGGCGCGCTGGCGTGAGTAATTATATGGACGGACGGGCGGCGGACGGGCCGTTAAAGGGGCGCGCGCGCGCGCCCTATTTCATTTTTTCGCCCGTTTGTGCTTTTGTTTTTCCCAACATTCCGTCGACGCTCTCCCGGCATTTTCCTTTAGCCCGATGAAGCTCGAGAACAAAGAGTCCTCCGGCAGTGGCAGGCGGAGTAGAAACGAAAACCCAGAACCCCGTGGTTCAGCCACCGAGTTCAACGCGTACCCCGAGCGCCACAGTATCTTGGTCGCTGATCCTGTCCACGGTGGTGTTCTCCTTGCCAGTGCCAGGGCCCTTTCCCTCAACCAGCCCCCGCGTGGATGTCCATTAATCAAGCGGCAACATTAATGTTTTATAGCTACTAGTAGCGCCACCGCCGCCGTCCCTTATTATCGTTGGAAAAAGGCGGAAGTTGCCCCGAACACTTACACCTCACACACACACACAAACTAGTGGAGCCACGTTGGCAACGTTCGGCTTTCGCGGCTCGGTCCAAGCGCAGAGGCCACACTAAAAAAACGGCCGCGGAAAACAAAAAGTCCTTACGGCGCCACCGCCCGGAAAGGATGGGAAAGTTCGAAAGCAAATTGTTGCTTCCCGTCAGCGCCACTGTAATGTGCTAATTAATTCATTAGTTCGCTGCTGGCATCGCGTGTATCGGTCCCCGCCGTTTGCTGGCGCGCTCAGGACTTTGTTTTTGGGCACAGTGGGGTTAAGCTGTGTTTATTTATGAGCTTTTACCGGTCGCACGCCCGGTGGTGTTGGGGGGAATTTTTAGGGAACTAAGGTTGTAGCAGGAACACTGCAATCGTTTGAGGATAATCATTTGGTCATCACAACCGGCGGCGGGCAAGGTTGATGTTTATTCGAAAGTTGTAATTATTTCTAAACAGAAGGCGCACCACATGCTGCTGATTTAGTCTGCACGATAATGTGACGGCGCAATCCCAATCCCGTACAAAAAATCCGTAGGATTCTTGACATCAAATAAAATGGAGGATTGATGTCTTTTCCAATGTGTCAATGTGGTGTGTCTCCTTCCCTGAAACTAACCAGTTGATAATTCTCTGGCCTTTATAGGTATCTTCAGGACCTTTTCTATATTTTTGATCGATGGTGTTACGGTATGTTAATGTTAATAGGTGTAATGTGATATCCTTTTCGCGTACGAACTGTCCAATATTTCTTCGCATAAGATTCAAGGTTCAACTATTCCTAGGATTGATGTGGTCTGTGGTCTAGATGTTGAGTAAGGTTCGAGGCTTACAGTAAAGGATCGTTATTCGAAGATAGTCAACAGAGCATTTAGAATGCTAGGGTTTGTTTCACTAATATCAAAGGAGTTCTCTGGCGATATTTGTTTGGTGTGTCAGAGACGATTCGCTCGCGTCACCATCTCGAAGACTGGTTGGTTCCAGCAAAATAACTTGCCATGTTACAATGGATTCGCCCGAGTAGTATCTTGGTCCCTTTTCTTGCTCAAGCTTGTAACTGCTCAAGTTGATGCCCCCTTCTTGCTAGCCAATAATGCTCACTTGTCCGTGTGGGGCTTAAAAAAAGTTGTCTTACTTATGAGTTGAATTCCTCTAGTATTAAAGCACTACGCAATATTTGCCAGAACATCACCCCTTCGGCTGTATTGAACTTCGACACGTCGATTCCCTACCAAAATAAACAAATAAATAAAAATGCCTTTAATACAAAATGTATGTGCCAGATGGCTCCCTTCTGATGAACGATATTTAGCACTACCGCGTTACTAATTCCCAACCCACCCACCCCGTATTCTGCGTCGCGTTAATTGCTCTGATTGCGGTGAACTAGCAAAACTCATTTCTCCGTTCCCAGAAATTGCCAGATTTACCGATTTATGAGAGATAATTCTCACCCAATGGACCCCCGAACGGCTCGCCAGACGAGCTCGCACAAGAAAGCCAATCCCTTGAGAGTACCGCTTGGGCTTGATTTGATTTGATTCCGACGATGATGGACCGGGGCCCGAATGGTCCGAAGAGACGGCGGCCGCCTTAGGTACTGTGGACCACTTCCAAGGGCGCACCATTGGCACATGCCAATTGCTTCATTGCAACGAAAACGCGATCGATCCCCGGGGGTGGGGGGAGGCGCCGCTGATTGGAATTCGATCAACCCCTGCCTCAACCGGGACGGGACGATTGTTTTTATGCGCCATCGTTACACGTGGGAAAGAAATCTCGTAATGAATCCTGGGCCTGGACCGGGAAAAAACCGGCGTCGGGTCCCAGCAGTCAGTCAGCAGCAAGTGGAAGATGTTTATTTATCGTCAGCACTTTCCGGGTTTTCCGGGTGCCACCGAAAACAGGGAATTACGATTCGATTCACGCGATCACGACGACCGGCCGGCCAGCCAGCCAGCAGTCGCAGCCAGCTCCGTGTGCCGAGAGAGGTGCACCGTCGTCGTCGTCGTGTGCAGCGGCAGAGAAAAAGGACCCCCAGACAAACAGTAGCAGCAGCGGCAGTCCGTAACGTAATCAGGAAGCAGAACCACCAGGAGAGGTCGAAATCACATTACGGAAGGAAGACGAATGGGTGTGCCGTTTCGTGTTCTTCCGCCGACTTCCGGGCGTTACACAATGGTGACGGTGCACCATTTCTCAGCCGGAGTTCCAGCCCCGGGTTCGCTACCGGTTAGCCTTGTTTGCTTCCGTAATTGTCATGTTTATGTTGGGACCATAAATTCGCCCAACAAAAAAGTAAAACCGGGAAAATCATATAAAAAAAGATTAAAAAAGGGGAAGCGCGGCGCCGAGAGTAAGGAATTATAAAATCAAACAAACGGCGCACCGAACTGCCGGTGCTCCAACAAACTTTGATTTCCGTCGAAAGTGGCGTCGTCTCCATTCTCGTCACATTCCCGGTCTATGATTATGGGCGGGAGGACGATGCCGAAGATAAACCTCACTCTCACTGGCCCCCAACCACGAATCTTGGGCGGGCGGAGTTCCGTCCGGAGCGATTTTGGTCGTCCTGTGAGACAGCGAGAAAGAGAAAGAGCGGAGTAAGTAAGCCATCGCTCGTATCTCCGGGGCGCGCAACACACAAATAAAGTCACCGCCACAGAGCCCCACAAGAAGTTTCGCACCCCGGGAGGACTCATCCCGACCGACCGACCGACCGGAAGGACCACCCCGACCGAAGGGTAAATGGGGTAAATTGTTGTGACGGGCGCGGGCCGGGGAGCGAATAAAATTCCGATCACGTTTTTATTGTCCTCGCATTTTCGTATGACCTAAACTATTAGGAGCGAAGAGATTTGCTCCTCCACCAGGCATTCCGCCAAGATTCCCGACGCCACCCCCCTTGGCCGGTCCACGTGAATCAGAGGCGCGTTCCCTGGGCGCGTTCGTCCGATTTTGTCTTTCAATTTCTTGGAATCCGGAGCGCGGCGGAGTATGTGGAGATGGCGAAAAAGAAAACGTTGCTTCGCTGGAACGTCCACCGTTGGCTGTGTGCTGGATTGCATAACAGGCTGAGTGTGTGTGTGTAGATGGAACTCCCGGGACCAACCCACAACGTTCACACCCGGGCCCGGCCCCGGTCCCAATGGACTCTCGCTGCTGCCCGTTGGTTGTTGATGTGCAGCGCGCACTCGCCAGCAGCAGCAGGGACCATCTCACATCCTGGGGCTCCCTTGGGGCAATGAAACGGTCCAATGAATAGCTCATTTCATGAAATGAAGATATAAATAATAAAAAAAAACGGTCTCGCCTTCCCGGGCGGGCGAGAGACGGCGAAGGACGAAATCATAACTTTTCGCTTCGTTGATCCTTACGGTGGCACACAGGACAGGCACACGTCGCTGTTGGGTGTTTTCCTCGGAAAAATCTTCGCGGCGGCCAAAGTTCCCAAACTCGAGCGAAGAAACTGTGAGCAAATTAAATAAATCAAACTCCTGAGCGCGCTGCTCCTGGAAAGTGTTTGGCCAGAATCGACAGAAACCAGCCGTCGTTCCCGTTAAGTAGTTGCTGTGTGCTGTACGGACGATACGTCTAAAGCCACTCCCGGAGATCGAGGCGTAAGGTGATAAACATAATCGCGCATCATAACGTTCACCTCAGCAAGTCGAATGCGCTCAATGAACCGGAGCGCACTTCATCGACCCGAGAAACAGCTGCCCGACCGGGCCCGGGGCGGCTAACAGAAGTCAACTTCGTCCGACCCGACCGACTACACATCAGCACATCCCAAGTCTCGACGGTCACGCCACGGAAAGCCGAGAGCCGGGAGATGATATAAATAAATTTGCCACGAATCATTTCAATTCGCCGGCCGACAGCGGGGTAAAAATTAGACGGAACCAACTCATCTCGTGCGTCCGTCGTGCCGGAAGAAACAGATACAGCGTGCGCGCCATAGTTATGCAAACGGCTCACTGGGTGCTCCGTGTCAAACGCATTACTCACGTTGCGATTTCGCAGGACGACAGACATGGCGCGCGCGCGACTGCGAGTGACACAATCGGAGCGCGAGGGCCACATCAGGACACAGGCAGCTGCTGCTGTTGAGCGAAACGTCCTCGCCAACGTCGACGTCGTCGTCGGGGCATAAAGTTTACAAATCTTGTCCGCAACCGGTGGCGACACTCTCGAGGGGGATAAGCGCAAGTAACAGTTTTTGGCCGGGATTTTGCCCATTTTTTCCTTCTGTGTCAGATTTATTCAGCCGAAGCAAATAAATCATGAGACGCACGAGAGAGAGAGAGAAAGAGAACGCGAGGCCAACAACGAATGAAGTCGTCCGTGGAGAGTCGGGTCGAGATTTAATTACGCAGACACGGAAGCGTCCAAAGTGAGAGCGTGTGGAATTCTTGTTTAAAAATGTCCGTGAATGGCAGATTAGAAGCCTGCCACATCCTGTCATTCCAACTAGTGTGTGTGGTGCCATATAAGCGCGAGAGAGCAACCGCAAAGACACAATATTAATAAATACACGAGGGGGTGGACCTGCATCATTCCGATGTCAAGCTTACGCTAAACAACGAAATGACACAACATCCTACACAACACGGCCCCACCCCCTCTTGATTTGTTTCTGGTGGCCATGTGATCGTTTCCGCAAAAACAAATGCACCTTCTGGAGACGCGGATCCGTGTCGTCTTAATGGGAGGCTTGCTTCTCGGCCCGAATGGGAGGATGGCCAAAAGATTAATGAAGGAAAAGAAATGAAATATGCGCCCGCGTACATTTTCATTAAGATTTCAGTCCGTCAGTCAGGACGACGATGACGTCCTGACGACGTCGGCCCGAAACGTCTGCGCCAGTGAGGAAGCGAGCGAGCTAATGTGGACCTCGGAGGAGGAGATGGAACGGAGAGCCTGCAAATGACATTCGTCCGCGACGGCAACCGTTCCGGTTCCGGGGTTGTAGCGTGCCTCGGCCGGCCGGATTCGGCGCTTTTTTTTGGCAACGACAGCCCGATGGCGAAAGGTCGCCCTTGGAAAATTGGTATTTCATCACACGCCACAGAAAGCTTTTATGGTAGCTACTTTTGGGGTCGCTATCGGCCTCTGAATAAATGCAGCGACGTGGAATCGAATCAGTCAATATTCAATACCGCAATTGATTAAAATATTAATCTCCTCTTTAGAATATGATCCACAGCAATGCAGCGATTTGTTTGTGTGTTTCAGTAATGATATTTGATTTACAATCGCAATAGACCACAACAAACATTAACCAGCGAATATGCTGCAAATGAAAATGGAAGACAAATAACGCGAGTCCCCAATGCCAACGGGATACAGGATGTAATAAATATTCCGGATGCATTCTCCGGGGGATGCAATAAATATTTACTTGATCTCTCCACGACCTCAGAAAGACCACGACAAAAATGAGACAAATCCGAAACCAGCGGAGACAAATTACCTGTATCTTTGTGATTGTTGAAGTGAGCCAATGCCACACTTCCGTTAGGTCGAAATGACTCTACTGCAATTACCGGTGTGCTCAAAATGAGGCGGTGGCATAAAAAACTGCCAATTCCACAAATTGATAGGACACGCCCCACATTATCCCCTGGCGACCTGACCCTTTTGAAAACTTAAAATGTTGCAGTCCAAACAAAAAATGAGATGAGCCATCCTCCGGTGGTGATGGGACAATTTTCCAAACACTTGCGCTTATCCGCGCCAGGATCACGCGGTGCTCGCGCAGGACACGAGTAACGGGAACAGCGCTGTTGCTGCTGCTTTGGAGCTTTTCATCTCTCGGACAGTGAAATTACTGGCAGTGACATCAAACAATTATTTTTTCATCCCAAAAAGCCAACGTTCTACAGGCGACCAGCGATAATAGGCGCGATGCCAGCGCACCTCGCAACACTTTCACCGGTGGGGAAAAAAGACCTGATTTTTCGTCCTCACGATGGGTGAGTCTACAAACAAAAAAAGAAACCAGTCACCAGGCAGGTTGGCAGGTTGTTCCCGGAAACGTGACCGGCGGTGTCCGACAACATTCACCCCTCGAACCGCTCGTCGAACAAATCAGCTCTTGTCATATTGTCAACATTCACTTATCTGCCGTGCTAGAGAGTTGCGATATTTGTTCCAACTCAGTTGCCATTACCTGCAAAGAACGGGAGAAAAGGAAAAATATCACATTAATTTGAAGCACAAAAACATCGACAGCCGCGCGCACTATTGGCCTTCTCGGTTCTCTACTCCAATTAGCAAGGCACTCGTCGCGGTGAAGTGCCGCCGCCATCGCGGACGCAAATGGAATGGAAACTGAAAACAAATTTATATCGTCGAATCCGTAGCCATGAATGGAATGAAAAATATACCGAACTCAACATTAATTCGCGTCTCGCCCACGGTGTGCTGATAAAGTTTGACCATAAAAAGCCATTAGGACGGGCATCATCCTGGCTGTTGCGGCGAAGAAAAGGCACTTGATTGGATGCTCGACAGAAGCGGCCCTGAAAGCCCGGCGGCATGGGGCTAGCCAATCTGAAAATTGGCTGGCTCGCGGCGGAATGCCGCTGTGGCCAGCGAGACAGTTGTGCCTTGCTTCTGAAGATACAGAAAATGTAATCCATCTATATAATTTTTAGCCGATAAATGTATTCAGTTCTATTCTATTTATTTAATGTTACTTTTCCCTCCAAGAACATAACACATTAATGCTTTTTCGTAAATCTAACGGCTAAATTAATTTAAATGCGCCACATGGAAGATTGGTAGAAATTTAGAAATGGAAGCCAAACCCTCTATGTCACCGTGGCCATCACCCATTTGCGAGCGTCAACTAAGACGGTCTTCGAAACACAAGTTGGGTATATTAAAGCCAACCTATCCATCGAAACGGGTCGATACGACTTAAGCTTTCGTTCAATTTGATCGAGAACTCAGTATAGCAAGTGTCACCATCGGAAACAAATTGTATCCTAAATTGCAGATAAAATTCGAAGTAAAAAGAAAGGAGCGTCAGCAAACAGAACGCAATAAGAGCCTCTTTGCGGTGAGTAACATGCATTAAAAATCGCTCGCAAGAGACACAAAAACCAGCGCCGAAACCGTAAGTCAACTCCGAGAGCCGAGAGCATCATGGTGGGCTCACGGCGGAAATGTCACGATAAGTAGCGAGAAAATAACTCGACAAAATCGGGCGCCAAAACCTCTACACGGACGACCGCACCGCACAGATTATCCGCACACAGCGAACGAAGAAGGCGAAGCGTAAAAACTTCCGGCCGCGAACCAGAGCCAGAAGTCACACATAAACCAGGTGAGCGGAAAAGCGATCCTCGTTGACAGGCGCCGGCCGATGGCGGAGGGGGGCGGGGGGCCGGTATGGTTCGTTTGTCAACAGCAAACCGGAAACCGGAGGAAATAAAGTGATGTAACGACCTGGGCCGCCGCCGCCGCCGTTGCGGACCGGAAGTGCCTACGCGGCCCGGGAAGAACATGGGAAAATAATGACATGTTCGTGACCGGTTCGTGGCTCGGGGCGGTGGCGCGGGGGGTGGTACAGACAGATATACAGGCCCCCGACGACCCTTGACCTCTCTCCGGCAGGCAGGCCGGAGGAAAGCTAGTTCCTGGATTTCCCCGTGGTGAGCCCCCCGTTCGAAATAGGAGTCGTCGGGTCCTCGAGCAAGGATACGCCGGCGCCGCCGCCGCCGCCATCCGTCCGTGGAAAGGTGGAAAAAGGTGGCCACCGGTGGCAAGACAAAGAGACGGACGGGACGAGTGAGAGAGAGAGAGAGAGAGTCGCAGATCGAATAGCGTTGTAATGGGAAGAATAACTCGAAGGATAATAATGAACTGTCATAAAAGACTTTTCATATACTTTCTCTTCTCTACTGACTCTCTGGCTTCTCCGGGGCCGAGGGAAACTTTTTCCATCCGACCCTTGTCAAATCCTACTACGCCGTGGATACCACAGAAACACACACACCGAGCCAAGGACACAATCTGGGAAGTCACTCGATGGCTGGCGCGGGCGCTCTTCTCTGCGGCGGCGAAGATTTTGCGTCAACCCTGAGAGCGAGGCGGTGTGTGTGCTTCTTGAGTTTTCCTTTTTTCTTGTATTACTTATTTTAGGATAAAGAAAGAGAAAAAACCCAAGAATTCGAGAGAGAGACAGAGAGAGAGAGATAGGGAAAGTTTGCCGGAAGGAACACAGCACGTGACGCGCCGAGCGCCATAACAAGGTCCTGCTTCGTGGCGCTGCTAGTGACACCGGTGACGGCATTATCCTTTGGGGGCTTTGATTTCACCACCTTTGGCCGGACGGACGGCCCAGCACCGTCGGGTATGTCCTGTGGGAAAGGATTAACGAGAACTTGAAGGACGACTCCAGTGGTGACCTGGGCCACGAAATTCGATACTTCCCCAACTCGCCCCCCCCCAAGGAGGAACGGGTTTATGACACAACGCCACAACTTTTCAACGGACCTTCAGCGTCGGCACGTTTGTGTGTGTGTGTGTGTGAGGAGGGGAAAGAAATGCAGGAACTCAACATCCTGGTAATGTGATAAACATTTCACTCTTTTGGGTTACCAATTTCGACGGCGATACCGAGAGAGTGCGAAAGAGCGAGAGCAATATGTTGTGAAAACAGAAAATAAGCCGCAAAGTTTGCCACCAACTCCGGCACCGCATTCAGAGGTGGCCAGAGTTCCACTGCAGGAGTAAATGGAATTGAAATCACTAGCAGCAGGAAACCGACAAGGCTCACCGAGTAGCCACAGCCACAAACAACCTGGTGGCTGACTGCGGGCCGAGTCTTGGACAAACTTCCGCCTGGAACTGGAACCGAGAGAACACGACGGTTGGTCAGCAAGCAACTCAAACGATGAAAATATGGGTTTCCTCAGGACAACAGTTTCAGAGTCCATCCGGACTCTTGGACCTGAAGGTGAACAGTTTGAAGACTTTGGGACCCACAACCTTCTCAGGCTCTGGGCGGTGGGGCATTATAGACTAATCAATGTAAAATCCAACCCTGGCTGGCAGCTCCCAGACCTACCCAGGAAATGGTTCAATCGTCAAACCAGTTTATGATCTGGACAGCCCACCGCACGATTCGGCGAACGGTGTGGCCATCCTCTTTACTTTCGCCAACCACAGTTGGGTTCCACCGCTTCCGTAGCTTCCGCGTCTTCGCCGTCCGCCGTAAAGACGGCGATGAAAGTTTGATAAGATCCTCTGATTGAATTATTAATCATGTTTTATGAGATTGAAGGATGATTAAGGTCAATCCGTGTCGCCCGGCAGTGTGTCGTAGGAAAAAGTTTTCCACGCGGCAAGGCAAGTAGCAGCAAAAGTCTCCCCCCCCCCCCCCCCGGTCCTAGTCGACTTCCGAAAAGTGTCCGATACGGAGTCGATAGGGCCCCGGGAGTTACGGACGTGTCGCCACGAAAAGTTAGCTTAACTCTCCGCCGCCCTATTTAGGTCAGTCCGGTCGGAGGCGGATTTAAGGACAACCGAGGGAATTCGCTTGAACTGAGGCGCCTTTTTTCTTGGACGGCCGACGGCCGACGTCAGTTTGAGGTGATGACTTTTTAATTGATTTATTGGCTGTCCGGCGAAACTGGGGAAACGGTTCGACCGCCCCACGGGGATTTTAACTTCAACGTTATTCGCGGTAATGTGTAAATTTGATAACCCGAGGCTCGGTCTCAACGGCATCGGAAAGTTGAGTTGGTTTAATTTTATTACAATTCAATGCTGTTTTGGAAAGTTTTTCTTATAATCTATCCAAATTGAAGTTTCTTTGAATAAAAATTGAAAGCAAAATTGGAAATTTAAACCCCTCGAAATGTATAAATAAAGCACGCCATCAAAGAATGATAAATTTCCCCCGAAGGTCCGAGAGAAAAGTCTCGATTTTCCCTTCCCCGAAGCGAAGAATTGTTTCGCCAATTTCCGTGCTGCCGTTTTCCGTGGGAAAAAGTGGAAAATATTCAGCAAAAAACCACTTGCCTTGGGTGGGGAGAAAAAATTGACCCAACACCCAACTCCCAAGCACTAAGCAATGATTAATTAGCCCGATTCTGTGAATGTTCATGTTTCGGCCAACGCACACGAAGTCGCGAGTCGCGAGAGCGCCGCCCGCGAAGAGTCGCGCATTGTTTGGAAATTAACTTCCGGTCCGGTCATCCATCAAACGGAATCGCAAAGCCTGTTGCCCGCTAATTGAATCGAAAGAACGAGCGAGACAGACCGAGAGAAAGAGAGAGAGAGAGCGCCTCGTGTCCGGGCTCGAGGAATCGGAAATCGTTCTTCATGTTCGACCATCGCTGACTGCCTGCCACTGCTTCGGCCACGCTTAATTAGTCGTCCATCATGGCGGCCAGGACGAAAATGCCAAGAGGTTGGCCTTAAAAATCGCTTCTGAAGAGCCCGCGACTTGGAATGCTTTCCGAATTATTGCGTTTACCGAGAACGATTAGTCCTTGTTGGGGTCCTCGACGACGACGACGAGGGCGACTCTTGAAGACAGGAAGTTAAAGCTTCTGCTCGCCAAGCTTCGGTTCGTCCTTTAAAGGAACGCTGCGCTCTGCAGGTCACAGCACTGCAGGAGCCACTCCCGAATGTGCGGCGGGCAAATTCGGGCCCATAAAGCTTTATCGCAACAGGGACGGACGGACGGACGATACAACAACGACGACGGCACTACTTTCGCTGCCTTCTTCTGCCATTCGATCGTTCGACGCCCGAGACCCCCCCGCAGAGGGTTTGGGGAATGTGCCCGACAGCGATAAGGCGACGCAACGTTATTGCCAGCTGTCAACGAACGCGTCCTCGGGCGGTCGGCCAGAGGCTCGAGTGGCAAGGAATCGATTTTTATGAGCCTCAAAGGCGCCATCCATTGGAACCGGTCGGCGGCGGCGACGACAACGATTTGTGGCCGAGAGGCAAAAATCTGAACCTAATGCCAGGACGAGGACCGAAGTGCGACGCAAAATGTGTCCTTCGGCCGTTCGGACGACGAGAGGCCTATCGGTTGCACAGCTCCGCAAGAAGATCCAGCGTCGCCTCCGTCGTCCTAGTGGCCGGGGCGACATTTCTTTTTCTCCGCCCCAAAATCTGTTCAAGAATCTGTTTCCCCCGCCGGACCCGGATTCTCGAACCCCTCGCGCACACGCACACACACACACACACGGTGGGCTGGTCCCGATCCGGGTGCTGTCTTTCGATACCGGATCATTAATAAACATGTGCCCCAGTGGCAGAGTTCGGGGCAGCAGCCGCCACCCCACCGCGCTCGTCCTAATCGACCCCAAAAGGCGGCGCCAGAACCCGGGGCGACGCAGCGACAGGCATCGATAAATCTGGGAAGATCTGGGTCGTTCCGGTGGCCGGGGTCTTGGGCGGACCGGCGAAAACAAATGTGTCTTTAAGATGGGCCGCACCGCACCGGACGTCGCAGTCCGCACACGGCCGGGCATGATGATGGTGATGAAAACGGTCATCAGTTTTCGATTACGCGGCGAAGGACACACGTCGGAGTGACGGATGAGCGGCCGACAGACAGACGGCGACGGCAGTGATGTGGAGATCATTTAAAATAATATTCAACAACCAGCCAAATGAGCCAAATAAAGGCGCGCATATGCTCCGATTGTGTTCACAACGATTTGGGGTTTTCTTCTGCAAGCAGAAGCGGTAAACTGACAATAAATTTGAAAATTATGACGTAAATTGAGTTATTAAACAAATAGGCTGAACTCAGCTGAGATCGACGCATGAAAAAGAAAATCAGAAAAGAATAAAAGTAAAGGTAAAGAAAATATGGCAATAAAGAGAAAATAAAAGAAAGAAAGCACACTAATGAAGGTATAAATAAATCGAACACGAAAAAGAGACTAAGAAAAGAATAAAAGAATAACTAAGGTGAAAACAATAACAGGTAAACTAAAGAAAGAAAGCACACTGACGAAGGTATCAATAAATCGTGAATGAAACAAAGAAATTCAAATCGAAAGAAAGATGCATTTCATGAGATGAACGAACTAAACGAATCTACAAAGAGAAAGAACATCCCGGAAACTAACGCCATTTGAACATCATCTTCACACAGCGATGAACTCGTTATGGGGTTTCTGTCTTCTGAGTGTCCCTCTCAGGACACGTAAACGATCGGAAACGGAAATAACAGTTATTTTAAAACTCCAAACAGCGCGACATACACCACGCTACTTCACGTACTCCTGTCGCACACTGCCACACACATCAATCAATCAGAACGAACGGGTGCGGGTGCGAGCCTGAGTCGGGAGAACCTCAAAGCCCCGGGCCAACTTCATTGCCCGACTGTCACTCGCGGCCATTCCCGTGCGCTCCCGAGTGGAACGTCGAAGAAGATTTGCGAGAAAGAATTGCAACTATCTGCAGCTACTTGCCTCGGAAGGCGGTCGGTCGCCGGCTCAAGACAAAGTGTGCATTCGATGGCGCGCGTCACGACGCTCCGTTCCCCGTTCCTCGCTGCCGCGGTCCATCAGTCAAACCCATTCGACACCTGACATCTGCTTTCGATGTTGGTTTCGATTCCACTTTCTTGAGGCACGGGGGTCCCTTTGTGTTTGGCGAGTCACTTGGCGGCTCCGATCCTTCTTCTCCGGCTGCGCGCACGTTCCCGATACACTGTGTGCCGGACTGATGTTTCGACATTCTGGAAGGCAGGTCTCAAGGGGACGACTCACCAATCCGTTATTCATGTGTCAGCGAGATTGATTTCGTTCGTTTAATACCGAGACAGTGCCAGGCGAAGAGCTCGGAGAGCACGCAGGATCTCCGTGCCGGTCCGTGGCTTCAAGAAAAATGACCGGCTTTTGGAAGAGAAAAGGCGTCACAGGCGCCATTCGCTAAAAAAGCAAAACGCCACCGAGAAGGACAACAGCCATCGTTCAGTGTCACGAGGCGGCTTCGGTGTGTGTGCGCGCTGCTGTTGGCTTCCTGAAAACCCACGCAAGAAGCGTATAACGATGAAGATTACTCGTGCTGATGGGTTACACCCGGGGCCCGATACTCGATATTTGCATTAGAAGAAAGGTGGGAAAACAGATACAATATATCGCGGAGTACAGCCTAAAGCTTTCGGAGGCTTCAACCGAGCTTCAACTGAAGCACTGAAGTATCCACGAAGAACTGAAGAATTAAACGAAATGCAAAACCTCAACCTCAAACGAGCCAACGAGCCAAGAAGCGTGGCAAAAGATGGCACTTTTAACACGCTCGCCAGCCACGGCGAACGGGGCGCGAACAGAAAAATGGGACTAACAAACGTTGCGCAAAATCAGAATGTCATGCCTGGCAGATATCCTTTCCCGCTTCCGAGGTGGATCTTCGCTGCGAAGATCCACCTCGCCGGTCGCCGGTTTTTATGATACTCTCACGCGGCACCAGCGCAAAGGATCTTCACCGCATTTCTGGCCGCTTCCGATATGTGAACCGAGAAGAGAGAGGCCGGCTCCCGAAGTGTGCCGCAGGGTGCGCGGCGCTGTTGCTCAAACATCACTTATCAATCAAAAACAAATTTCCCAACCCACAAGGCGACGTCGACCGGGGGGCCGAGGCCGCCCATACTTCGTGTCTTCCACACCGAGAGGCCGCGGTGGCTGAGTCATCCGTTTCCGGCGCCAAATCCGGGCGAACGCATAAACAGCACGATCATGCTTACGGCGGTGCCTCGCCTCGCCTCGCCTCGCGCCTCGGGCGTGTCGGTCGTCTTGGTTTGAGATTTTCTTTCGTGGTGGAATGCGACGACGGAAAATAGCGATGCCGGTGCCGGAGAGTCGCGGACGGTGATCAGCGTCGGTCGGCAGTTTTTGAGATTTCTACGCCACGTACACGTACAGGAACGCCAGAGGATTGCGATTTATGTAGGTCATTGCTCGGCGGTGCGATTCCGATTTAAAGCGTCGGATTTGCGTTCGGGCGATTCAATTTTAAGGGCACACAATCGGTCGGAACAAGTTTTAACACTTCTTCAAAGCACCACCAGAACCACATTAAGCAAACTCTTTCGCGAAACAATAAACAAACAATACGAAAGATGCGAAAATCCCCGACAAAAGCCAATAACTGGTAAAAGTAACAAATTCTCGCTCACATTACGTCCAACGGAGAACAATAGAGCCGCGCCTTTGGTGAATGCTGCGTGGCCCATTCTGAGGGCGGACCCATAAACTCCACCACAATATTGGGAAAGTTTTATTTTATCTCTCGGTCTCTTTCGCTCGCGCTATCTCTCTCTCTCTCTCGGTAGTCCCGGGCCCGGTGCCCAAATTATCGCAAACTCATCAAAAACACATAATCCTATGAATATCATTATGCTGTCAGATTGTGGCTTGGCGTGGCCACGGGCCACAATACAGTCGGGCGGCGGCGGCGTCGTGCGTTGTTCATAAACTCGTCAAATATATTGCTTCCAATAATTACGCCGCCAGCAGCGCCCACTGGTGTTGCGGCAGCGCAACAGCAGCTGCTGTCTGCCGACAACCGCAGGAGTTCGGGGGTCCAAAAATCCAATCCAAACGCTTGGGTAAATATTCTTTCCCAGGCACAGAGAGAGCGAGCGAGCGACCGAAGGGATAAAATATATTCGCATCACATAAAGCAAATAGAGTATGATAATATACAGCGCGCGGCACGAGATTAGACCGGGATTTGCTATTCTTTATTCGGCCAGTTATGCTCTCCCGTTACCGAGAACACTGCACGCTCCTGGTCCGGCGTGAAGCCAAAAGTCCCCAAAAAAAAAACAGGAATAACCCCGCACCGCACCGACCGCGCGAAAGGGGACGCGAAAAAGCCAAAAGGATAAAGGGCTTCCGTAATCCTACACGGGAGTCCTGTGGCCGCGGCCCCCTTTTTAAAGTAGAAACACCATCGCCATTCTTGTGCCAGTATCGTGCACTTGCCCTGGATGGCGGCACATGACGTTGCTGCTGCTGTAGTAGTAGTGGCAGGCAACGCCCGGGAGTCCTGTGGGCGCCTGGACTATTAATTTTCCGCTATGTATCGATCATAATTTTTCTCGCACGCGGGTTTCGCGAACGTGACTTCCCCCGTGACCGGTCTTCTTGGGCGCATCGACAAACTTCCCTGGGATCCACCGGAAGAGGGCAGACATGAGTTTCAGCTTCGACGACGGGGTTCCGTTGCTGTCGGGCAGCTGACGAAGCAAAAAGGAGAACCGAGAACCCGGCCAGGAGCGACAATCGCTTTGTTTTACATTGCGCATCTTCTCGTGGCTCGTACTTCTGACACAGGAGTGTTCCCACAAAAAGCGGGCGAACCTGGGAGCGCGCACGTTAAGAAACTCCCACAGCGTGTCGTGAGTGTAATGAAAGGTCCTCATCGCTTCCGACCGACCGACCATTCCGACAGTACGACCTTTATAGCCGGGGGACCCAGGGGCTGTTGTGATGACAATATGTTTCATTACCCGTGTGTCGCGCGCCTGTAGCTCGCGATCCGTTCGTTGGGCTAACAACGAACGAGATGCCTTCATCATCAACTCACCAAGCTGACCAAGTCCAGCAGGCTAAGCGCGAGGTGAAGAAGTCAACCATTTTGGACCCGACCGGCACCGGCCAAGGCGGGGGCCGAGAAGGAGTGGAGCAGCGTGGGCGACTGTTATCGGCCATAAAGCGATTGATTGATGACCGTGTGCTAGGTTTTATGTGCCCATTACGACACGCTGGAGTGCGGACAGATTTCCATCTTCCCCCGATTCGCCTTTTCTCGGACGCTCGGGACCGTTGATGCTGGAAAGACTCCGGCCGACCGTGACGGGTGTTCCAGGAAGTGTCGCGCTCACTGGCAAAGAATAAGCGAGGTGCCCAATGAAGCGATGTCCATTATCACGCGGTGCGACAAAGTCACGGTGTCACGCTGAAGCTGGCGTAAAAGTTGCGTAAGCAAAAATGTCTCGTACATCAAACCGGCTAAGGGAGTTGTCCTTTCATGTCCAGTTGTGGACATACTTGGGAACTGCGGGGGTGTTTGTTGAGGCGGGCCGTCCGTCTGTTTTTTGTTATGGCAGGACATGAATCCACGTAACCGAGGCATGTCTTTTACGCCAACAACATAACCTTTGCCGGAAGTGCCGCAAATGTGACGTGAACCGAGTGGAAGAATTAAAGAGTAAAGAGTTTTCATCGGCGGCGACATCCTTTCCTGGACTGCTGGGGGATCCTGGGCCCGAGAGCGGTGAAGTTCAAAGTTCAGCGGCTCGCTTCAAGAGTCTCGATGTGATGCGCTTCCGGAGTGTGATTTTTATATCGACAATCTTCCACGTTCGCCGTTCTCTTCCTCTCTCTCGCCCTCTATCTCCTTCTCTCTTTCTTGTTTCGATACAGCTGTGCAATATAAATCATCGTCCTCCAGCAGGAGCAGCAGCAGCAGCAGCAGGAAATGGCCTCCGGATGCCGGGCCGGAGAATCGCAGAAGCACAAGTTTTGTGCGGTAAGTTATTAATGCCGAACCACGGGCACCATATTGGTGCACCGTAATCAACTCCTGGGCCTGCTGCTGCTGCTTCTGCTTCTGCTTCTGCTGGGGCCAAGAAAAGCTCGCCCCATACGCTGCTGCACACGTTGTTAAAGCAGTTTTCAGTGATCACTGCACCTTCGGCGTGGGCCTCATCGAAATGGGCCCTGGGTTTAGTAGCCGCTGTGGCAGTATGCAGATGAATTTTAGATAACAGGAAGCACGACGCCGACGCCGAAGCCGGCCTCCGACCCCGATTTTCGATCGGCTAATATTGCCCTCGAACGGCTCTCGGGAGCACAGAAGTTTGTGGCGCGTGGGGCGCATCAATTATTGCTCGGAGTCACTTTGCGAAAGATGCGCAGCGTGAAGTTTTGGAGTGCAAAAAGTTGCCAAAAAGTTCGCGCGACTGCGAAAGGTCTGGGCGAAGTTTAAAGTCAAAGCCTCGACATCGGTTTCACACGCTGGCGGCGCAAGAGATTACACGCGCGACAGTCGACGTTCGGTTTTGGGTGAAATATTTACACGCCAAGTGCTTCATTAGGTTGAGTGGGTTTCTCGTTCTTGGTAATTTTAATCCTTCACGTGACATTATAAGTCATTGTTCGTTCCACTTACCAATATGAAACTGAAAACTTAAAAGAACACTCACGCTGAGCGCCCATAAACGCCAGTCCAATAATATTTAGTTCCTGAGCTTTCGTTCGAGCCCAACAAGGGACACTCCATTTCACACTTATCTTGCGTAGGTTCCATCTGGTCCTATGGTTTGATTTGTTTCATTTAGTATGCACACCATTTTGATAGTACCGTCTTTGTCTGCTAGTTTTACCGGAATACCGGGAATACCGACCTAACTTAGCAGACTTGTTAGAATGACCATGACTATCCCTACGCTGTCACCAAGAGATTGAGCCAAGGGAAGGCCCTAGTTTGCCTCTTCTTCAACATCGCGCTGAAGCGGGTCATCCGGGACTTTGAAGTGGAGACTTCGGGGACCATCTGCTCAAGTCCAGCCAGATCCTGGCCTACGCTGCACATTCGTTATAGATCGAAGGTTCTTCGATTTGGATCCTATCGCTAGCCTCCGCTAGGCTGATAATGTCATGACAATGGCGGAAGACGAATCAGCCCGCAAAGTCTTCGTAGGCCATCCAGAAGCACAGATGGGTCGTGCTAGACCCCGTTAGAGATGGCGGTTGTGATGCCGTGTAAAGTAAAATAAAGAACCTCTTTCTGCTATTACAATTTCTACCATTATTAGAAGTTTCTTAACTAAACTGAAACGTATTCAATCCATCGCCGTACACCGGAAAGCTTTCACACGACCGCTGTTCCAGGTGCCCAGGTGAACACACAAACAAAACGGCTGTCTTCGTGGGGCTGTTACAAGAAACACCCTTTTTCTATCGGGCCCAAAGAACGGCCGCCCGCCACCGAGCACCACGAGCCAAGCGAGCGCAGCACGGACGGACGATGACGATGATGGGCACTCATGATTATTACGGTGTCGGTGTCGGTGCGTGCTACGGAGGGCGACACACCATTTGAGGACACGCAAAACACAACATAAAAATGTCTTTATGCGAGTCTTTATGTATTTTAAATTGGCTTATAATTTTGTTTCCACCCTCCGAAGGGTTTCGCCGACACGGCCGCGCTTCGAGCGCACCGGCCCCGAGGAGGTTCGGAAGGATTCGAAGGATCGGCCTGCGGAACGGCCTTCAAATGAACAGAGCCTCTGCCTGGAACGGGTCCAAGTTTCAGGTCCTCTCCGTGTCCTTGCCGAGACCCGGGGACCGTCGTCGCTAATAAAAGAAAAAAACAGCAAAAAACCGGTCCAAACGAATTTGACGAAATGTTGTTTAGCGAACTTCGGCAATCCGCCGCCATGGGGTGCGCGCCCGCCACAGTTTTCCCGACGTTCCCGCCGGGAACACCGTGTGTGAATATATCCTTTCCGGAATCCCAATGTTCCCGTACTTTACGGGGCTAGGATTCTCGCTCGCTGTCCCGCACACACGCTAGTGAGCCGAAAAAGCGGCCAAAGTGTCCCACAGCCGGACGGAGCGGAAGGACGAAGAAACTCCGAAAAGTGGCTCTAATTTGAATAAATTTATTTACATGTTTTTCCATGCGCCGCTCCACAACGGAGTCACGTATCGGAGGGTGGCCAGCATATTCGTACGGAACCCACCAACCCCCGTGCCCGTGTGACACGTATGCCGTCATCGTTCCGGCACCGGAAATGGGAAGGTTTTGACACTTTTTGACTCACCCAAACCCGGTGTGTGTGAGAGAGAGAGACGGCGATGGGCCTTGGGCCGTTCTAAAGGCGCACAAACAGAGGGTGTAGTTTAGTGGTTCATAAGGGTTAAACGGTAATGGGGCGCCGTCGTCGTCGTCGTTAGTCGAACGACGGGTTACGGTTGGCGTTGGCTTTGGCCAGGACGACGGATGACTCCAGGGTCAGGGGCACATCGCCCCCTTCCGGATTGAGGAGCACAATTTCCATTCTGATTCGCTCCGGCTTTTTCGGCGGCCCCTGTGCCGCACGTATGGCGTGGTGAATTTAGTTATGCGAGAACCCCGGATGGGGCGGATAGGTTGTAAAACATACGTCGATGTTTTACGGCACCGTGTGCCGTGCGGGCTCGTTGAGAGTGGTTGAGTTATGGACGTTAAGAACCACTTCAAAAAGAATGGCACCACTTGACGAGCGCACGGCATTACGGATTAATGTTGAAAGATTTGATTTGGGATCCTTAATTAGAGACGATGGGTTTTGCTGAAGTGCTTCTCGTACCGAGAGCGCGTGTCGCCACGGGTGTGCTGTCCACTTGACCAACATTTTTCCTGTAAACAGTTTTAAAGCTTTACGCAGTTCAACGCTTTTTCATCTTCTGACATCGGTCGAAGGCTTTTACAGAACTTCCTAATCAGCTGATGGGTCCCATTTTACGACGTTAGCGTCCGCCTGAGCAACTTCATTTCATCCAAGTTTTTTAATCAAACTTATTTCCGGCCACGAGGACACACTCCCGTTACGTCACTCACAAATTGAGTTCCGATCTGTTTGGCTGCCTTTTTTAATTCGCCACGCAACGCAACGACAGAGCAAGTTACACTCGTGTAGTTTGCCAATCAAGCAGTTGGTGGCTTTAAAATTGGACTTGACCTCCACCGGGACACGCGCGCGCAGAGGCACTTTAAATATTAGCGAGCGAGCGAAAAGTCACCGAATTCAAAGCCATCAATCAGCCGCCGGCGGCCGCCGTGGCCATCACTGCTTCAGGCGTCTCGGGTCGTCCGAAAAACAGCAACCACAAAATGGGGCCACCCAGAGCGCAGTGGGTTGCTGTTTTCCAGTGACCAGCGTTTCGAGAGAGAGAGAGACATAGAAAGAGCAACGCGCTGACGGAGGGGACGCAGGAGTCGGGCGGGCCAGGGGTGGTTTTAATTGGCTCGGGGCACAAGCGGAGCAGATCCTTATCCGATCGTTCCGGGCCCGGGCACTCTGCATCGAACGGATGCTACGGATGAGCGAGTCCCGGCACCGGAAGGAAGGTTTGCTCGGTCTAGTTCTTTAATCGCTTTTTTCGGGCCCCGGCCCCAAATTGCTCTCCAAGCGTGCTCTGGTGGACAAAAAGAAAACATAAAAGATTAAATCCAACACCCGGGCGCGGTTTCCTCCCCTTTGGCGGACTTGGCTCCCGGTGACTTTCGGTTTCTGGCACTTTTGAGCAAGTTCGAGAGGGTCGCCGCCGCCCACCCTGTGGGTGACACTTTTGCCTCTTGTTTTGTCCTTTCAAGCGTCAAGGTTTGAGGCCAGGCCACCGATAAGAGAAGGTGCCAAACTTTCGGTCGCGCGCCAATGAGGGTCGCGATAATTAGCGCAGCCGAATCGATTTCCGATGCAAATTGGATCGCCGGCTCAACCTGTCTTGCGGATCGAATCTTAACCTAACCGGGGGACTTATTTAAGGGTAGTGCCACCCAGAGCCCGAGAACCCGAGAGAGAGAATTTAATTTGATCGAAATCCGCACTTTTCTTTGGCACGTCGCTCCAAGATCGGATGGAGATCGGGGTTTTTGCCGCCGATCCCTATCTTCTAAATTGATTGCGAACGTGGCGTCAAATTCTGGGTGGCCGGCCGGGGCACTTTCGGGTCTGCCACAAACGGCTTCCCATCACGCCGTCGTCGACAGTGAGATTTTGTGGGTTTTTAGGCGCGGTGTGGAGTGGCTTCGAACCCTGAATTCGAAAGGATTCGCTGGGTCGCCGGCGGGTTCTGTGGGGTCGCGCCCCGAGACGCGCCCCGAGAGGTGATAGTAATTTGTCACTAATTAAAGACCCGGGGCCAGAGGGCCTTGGCACAGGAAGCCATGTTTGATCAAAGCGGATTAGAAATTGAAAAATTATGCAAATTTACTCAACATCAACACACCGGGGCCGGGCGACCAGGCCGAGAGAAAAATAATCACCACCCATCATCGAATCTCGAGGAACAGGAGTCGGAATCTACATAATTTACGTGGCTACTGTGCTGCCTGCCTGCGTCATCGAAAGCACCCGAAAACCGCCCCCGGGGCGTCGGATTTGCGGTTTGGCGCAAGAACTTTGTCTCTCGCGTCACCAGCGCGCCTAACAGGAACCATTTCCGGCACGGCGAGCGAAACTTTAAGTTAATTATCGAATCTCGAACGCTCCGGGGAGGTGGCTGATCAATATTCAAAGCGCTAGGCGGGTTTCATCCATCGGAAGGATACTCTCGGTGGCGAATCATCCTGACTGGCTTTATCCGATTAATGCTTTCCGGTCGAAGTTCCGTTACTTGCTGCAGAGCGAAATCTTTCTGTGGCCCTGATAAATGTTACCATAACGTAGTTTGTGGGTCCAACTTCAATATTCAAATGCGCTCAAGCCCATTACAAGAGTGCATCGTCGTCCCCAGGGGAGTCTTCTGACCACCACTGTCAATGCTGACAACTCGACGATGGCTTGTTGAACATAATTTTGGCACGCGTACCCAATTTGACACACACATCACGGAGTAGATCCCTGAACTCGTGAATAAGGTCCAGAGCAACTAAAGCGCAGTCAGGTTTGTTAGTTTGATAAACTTCAAAAACCTGATTTATGAACTGCGCTCCCACCTCAGATAAGAATCCAGAGTCGACTCGACCTGAGCCTCGACTAATGTCGAAGTCGGAGCTCCGCTCCGAAGAATGGCCTCCGACTTCCAGCGAAAATGGCGACCAGCCCGGGGGCTGAATAAATGATAAATCTGTTCCAATTTATCAGAGCAACAAAAAATCCAGCTCGCACACGTCAACCGAACCCCACCCGGGCGGCTAACGTGCCTCGCGCTCTCGGGGCGGGCACTCCTTGTGGCGCGGCTTTGAAGGCTCCTTTTTTTTTGTTTATTTTATTCACCCCCCTTGATGGTCATTTTAAGGGCGCTCTCAATCAAAAGTCTATTACGCGATTAGCCATCGCGGTGCCCCCTAAACGATTTATAAAGCCCGGGCCACCTGGCCGCCGGGACCGGGGCCGGGACGATCCGGGATCGGCATTTTAATATTTATTGCTCAATCGTTTTAATCGAAGCGCGCGGCCATGGCCGGAGTTTGACAAATCGTTCGGACGTCCGGGGGTTCGGACACGGTAATGTCCCGCGGCCACACTTTATGGCACCGCCGGAAGCAGGTCCCGTCGTAGTTGCGCAGGTTGGTCGGCTGTTCCAGGGCGCTTCTAATGAGGTGCGTAATGGGTCGCAGTAATTTTGTCGCAAAATTGCGCTCCGTGTGTGTGTGTGTGTGTGGGAATTTGAAAATTGAAATTGTGTAACAACACCACCCACCCTCGACCGACTCACCTGTCCCCGGTTGGAGAAGCCATGCTTGTGGGCGACGGAATCGGCAACGTCGACCCCGTTCGGGATGTAGACCGCAAACTCGTTCATGTAGATGGCCGCCGGTCGGGGGGACCGCACCACCTTTGGACTGACGGCGTCCTTCGGGAGCGGCCCGGCTGCGTACCCCAGGATCAGCTCCTCGTTGGCGTGGGGCGCCGTAATTAGATCATCGTCACTAACACTATAATTATTCCGCTTCGAAAGCCTATAATTACTGTCTCCATTAGCGAGGCTCACATTGGACACGACGACGGCGGTGGAGTCTACACGCCGAGCCGAGGCCGTGTGGGGAAGTACCATTAGCAGCGCCACCAGCGGCACGAACGCGAACTGCCGCAGCATCCGGTGGCCCATCGGCCACGTGGGGCGCTCGGCCACGTTTGGCAGGGGACGCTGCAGACGTTGCCGACTTTGTCGCAACTCCTGAGGATAGTGATGGCAGGTGACTGCTGCGGTTGGTGGGCGCTGTGGTTGATCCTGCGACGCTGAGTCACGGTGCCTCGCCGTCACGGGCCACGGTGGCGGAGCCGGCGGCGAGGGCCCTGCCGTTCGTCGCGTGATCGCCATCGCGGCTGCTGCTGCGCTGCTGATCGCGAGCCCGCGAAGAAGCCACCGGCAGCCTCTAGCGCACTCTAGCTGATGGCTGCGAAGCCGACGGGGCGACGACGGGGCAATAAAATGTGGCTAGGCAACGAGCGGACACTTATCGCGGTCATAAACGCAGGTTTTGAATGGGTTCCGGCGGCGGCGGCACTCCTGGCGGACTCCTCTCTGGGACGCTACTCTAGCAACGTTTCACGCGGTGACGGGCACGCGCATACGCGACCAATAAACGATCACTCGATGGCGCAAACGAATGGAAACCGACACTCGGACGCAAACGACGCTCTCATAAACACTTCATTTTCAAACCGAATAACAACAACTGACGCGGCAGGAATCTGGAACGAGAATCGAGAGAAGAAAAACGTGTGGCTCAGTAAAAGGGTAAACAGCGCATTTTAACGGGGGACGAACTTGTAGAGAAAGAATTGTTCGCAAACAATCAGGTTAAAGGGCATGAAGAAATTATTGAATAGAAAAATGTAGGATACATTTAGTGCTTAATGGAATGGAACGTTTTGTCCTGAACGAAATAAACCGGCAAGCTTCTTTGTCGAGCTTTTAAGTTCCTTTTATGGCCAAGCTTTATGGCTTCAAACGCCTTAATTGTTACCGATAGCGTTGTCCATCAATAATTCCATTAGGTTCGAAAAGCTTATAGTACACCACGCCTTTCATAGCCCACCATAGGCTCAGCATAACCTAAGCGTAGTGAATATTTCGCTTTGGCTACGATGGACCTGCTTCATCAGGCCTTTTTGCGTATTCGCCTCGCTATGCTCCGGTGGGCTGATCATGTCACGAGAATGGCGGACGATGATGCCAGATAAATAATTGCCACATTCTCTAGGAAAGAGTAGCGTTGGAAACAAACACCAAAAAGCGCTGGACGCTTGACAGCACTGTCGAAATATGTAGCGACGAAAAAGCAATTCGTAGACGAAATAAGTAGAATGTCTTATTACATTTCCATTCACCAAACCGTGCGTCCATAAACTCCCCACCGACCACCGAACGAGAGCCCCTGCTTCCCGAGATTCCCAAAGGACCATTACATATTGCGGTAGATAATCTCACTTTATCAGTAGCATCCACGGGCGGCACCCCGCTTCAATGGTCTGCGAGCGAGGCTGGTCGCTGCCAAATTGAGTAGAGCCCAATCCAAGTGAACCTTTATGGCCACACCACACCATGGCCGCCACCCCAGAGCGAACGCGACGACGGAGCCCGGCAATAAGCTTCTCATTTTCTCAGCGAGAATATGAAAAACAGAAAACTGTAAATGCCACCGGCACACCGGCACACGCCCCTTGTTGCGCCTTTTGAACGTTCTTTTGCCTTCGCCGAAAAAACGAAACTCAAAATAAACGAAAACGAATGGTTAATCAAAATGTAAATCGCAACCACATCCACCCGCCCGAAGCCCCGTAGGGATCCAGCGCGATCCGCGGCGGCGGCGGCGGAGACAGTAAACTAAATGGGCGGTAAGTAAGCACTAACACCACCACCACCACCACCACCACCAAGGGGACCAACCTAGCCGATGAGCTATGCTGGCCGCCGCAGGAGAAAAATGTTTTACAAACACCTTCAACATTGTGCTCGAAATTGCTTACCCAGAGAGCCTTGGCTACTACTATTTCTCAGTGGCTCCTGTCTGCGCGTTCTGGTCTACATTATCTTCTTGTTGGGCCCCCCCATTCAGTCCTTCCCCAGACAGTTTTCAAAACGGTGGGCAGAAAAGCCCCGGTGTCCTTTTTTTGCCTCGCCGTGCCCAAAACAGGTCAGACAAATACAGACGGTCCTCCTCGGTGGTGTTCCAAGGACGACGGTCGGACCGCGCGCGCAATGAATTGCGATCTAGGTTTCCTTCTTCAGCCCGACCCGAGACGTGATTACAGGAATTCCAGCGAAAAATGTAGACCATCACCCGCCCAGAAGGTGGTCCTCCTGCGGATGGAGTGCGCGCCGATAATGCCAAAGGTATTCATGTACTTCCATTATTTGCTTTCGGGTGGCCAGCGGGACACGACAACAGCCCGAAGGTTATCTCGCAAATGAATAAGATGTAATCAACGGCCGAGAGACGGGCCCCTTCGGTTGCCCTTAAGGCTTCTCGTGCCCCTTTCCGGAGAGAGCCACGGACACGGACAGTAAGAGTAAGCACAATTTGCACTTCCTTAAACACGCACCGGCTCCGAGTTCCTTGGGGCGACTTCGAGGAATGGCAGGCAGGTTTTCCCTTTCGCGTTATCGTGGTCGTCGGTTCGGTCATCAGTGGCGGCGGATGTTGTTTCACGCAGCAGCAATAATGCGCGTTCGAAGCGGTCTTCGGCGAAGGCTCGGGCTGAGCGGAGTCGACCGGACCCAATCGATAAGATATCGCGCGGAATGCGAACGGTCGGTCGAAGAAATGGTAGTTGCCAGATATCTCGCCGAGCACGAGGACAAGTTTTTATCACTTTAAAATGACTCCGATGTTTTATGCTAACATGCCCATTAAATTCGCTTTACTTTCAATCGCCTTGAAATCTAGAAGAGGTGACCTGAGTTTCCGAGTCGGAGTGAGGTCACCAAGTTTTCCCCAAAACTGTGGTGGACTTTCAAGCTGTCGTTTCCGCAGTTCAGTCATGTGTCAATCGAAGATCAAATTGTAAAAAGGAAGAAAAAAAGGTCCAATACAAGGTCGTGTGCATTTAAATTAATATTGCTATGTTCAATTACCTTTCACTTTAAACATTCATTGATCCAACATGCCAAAGGTTGACATGACGGAACACATTATGATAATGGGCGATACGAAACCAATCCGATGTCAACTCCCAACCTGACGTTATGTGCCACCCAAAAGTTCGAGTTTTTAATTATAAATATTTAAATATTAATTAACTCACGGCCGAAAAACAGTCGTAATGTATTGTGCGCCCTGGGTCTGGCCGCGCCTGTCAGTGGAAACAACTGTAGCAGCCCGACGAGAAAAGAGACACTCATCGGCGGCTTGTTAGCCCGGTGTCCCGAAGTGTTCGTGTCCGTTTTTCTTACGCTCCTTCTCCGTGGTGGATTTACGAGAAAATGCGAAACGCAAAACCGTCACAACGAATCACTGCTGCTGCACGGATCGCTGCGACCGACGGAATGGCAAACACATTGCGCCCTCTCCTGGCCGGCGCCACAGCCTCCCGGCTTTCGCGGGGCCTAATATTTAAAACATAATCAACATTTGTCAGGTTGATTGCACCCCAACAGTGCGCCCCAGCACCGAATTCTCCGTCGGTCTCTTTTTAATTTTCCTTTTTCACTCCGGCTTGCCCGGAGAACATTTTGTACATTTATTTGCCTCCGTCTCGCACACACACACACAAGGCTGTGTGTGTGTTTCGTGCTTTCCCGGGATCGTGGAAAACAAATTTCAAAACACGAGAAAGAAAGAAAGCGAAACCCTCGAAAAAAGGTGATCGCCCCGCCAGTGTTGCCGGCAGCGGTTCGGTGGAACAAGAAGTTCACAACCATAATCCAATTAAGAAGAATGAACGATGGCGGCTGGCCTCGGCCCCCTTTCCGGTGCGTGCTCCGTGATTTAATGTTGTGGTGGTGGCGGCGCCAGGCGAACCCTCAGCGGAAAGAGCCCGGTGCGGTAATGGGATCGGCGAGGTTGGACAGCTGTTTGGATAAATCTTAACGCCGGAATGGAATTTAAGAAGTTCCGAGTTGACTCGCAAAGCCAGAGGTGGGGCGGGCGACAGACGGCACACACACAGTGACACAAATCTAATCGTCGGTTCTCAGGATTCCGGGCACCCCCGGGGAGGGCATGCAGCCCGAACAGAAGCTGCTCCTGATCTAATGGTAATTAATGGTCCCAGGGCTCGGCCGGTTGGCTCCTGGGGGCACCACCCCCAGATGTGCGCAGCACCCTAATCAACCCGGCGGTCTAAAGCAAGAGACACACAGCACAGGAAACATAGAAACATAAATATGCATCAAGCAGCAGCAAAGAGAGACAGGGAAAGCGAGGAGCACGAACGACTGTTTTGGGCAGGTAATTTTCGATGTTATTCGACGCCGGGCTTCCGGCTGGTACGGGTAATTTGTGGGGTAGCGAAATGATTTCCTTTCTCTGGCACTTCTAATGAAATTTAAACACACCCCGGACAGGCACCGCGCTGATAAAATGTGCACTTTCAAGCGAAGTTTAATTTGTTCCGAGGGTTCACTGGCGCTGGCGACAAAAAAGGCTTCCGCATAAAACGTTAAAAAATACTACAAACAAAATGCATCAACAGTACAATCGGGCCAAACTCGGGCCCAGCAGCACATCTCTCGTTATCGTTTCGTGTAAAGCCCATAACGATACGGACCGAACCGGCCGGAATGGGTTCGACCGAAAACGGGCTCGAAAGACCCTTCGCCATCGCAGCGCGCGCCCGGAGGACGACTAACTTTGACAATAAACGCGAAACGAATGAGCTTCCTAATTTTTCCTCGCCTATTCGGTGACACGTTGTCTCCGTCCTCGATGCCCCGGGACCCGGCGGTTGGGATTCCACTTTCGATTGCTTGTGGCCAGAAGAGCGACAGAGTGAGAGAGACAGAGTATAGCAAAGTGTAGCATCGTTGAAAGCGGTCAAACGTCGGGCGAATGAAATGTGCCCCATGTTGTGTTGTCGTGCCCCATTTTCAACCCCAAACCCGATGGGCGCACAATGTGTTCCGCTTCGAACCCAACTAATGAGGGTTTTTATTTGGAAGCAAACTCTCACGATTCTAGTGGGGAAAAAAAAGCAAACGAGAAGACCCAAAACAACAACGGCCAGGCGCCTGCAACTAACCCAAAACGACCCGTTTCCTGGTTGGCCGGGGCGACACCACGGCTCGGTTATCGCGATCGTTAAGGTTGTTAACAGGGTTGCGCGGGCGATGAGATGATGTGCAAAGTTAATGAGTGTGTTATCACTTCGTATGATGGAGCTTCCAGCACGGGCGGCCATCTTTTCGGCAACTGAACGGGGAGATTCCGATTGGTAAATGCGATTCTGAGTTTATGATTATTAGGTTGACGAAAAAGAAATCGATTATTTTTCCCGTAAAAGGATGTAGTGATCGATCGCTGAATACTGTAAAAGCTAATTACGTGCAATTTTGCTTTTGTCGACTCCGTTCAGTCATTTAAAACATTCCCATCTCGAACAGGTCCTCCACCTTGTCGCAGAAAATTTCGGTAAAGTTACAGAACGACCAGCATGGTTCTGCTGTGAATTTGGTGGGACTTGAAAGGAATAATTTATTATGAGTTGCTTCCGTATGGCCAGACACTAAAGTCAGATCTCTACGTTCAACAACTGGACCGTTTAAAGCTAGCGATTGACCAAAAACAGCCAGACCAGCTTCTAATATTTAGTTTTAGTAAGGCTTCGAACCCGAGTCTTTCGAAACCGAGTGCAGATGGATGATCTACGCACGTGTCGAATATGAGTTTATATTACGATCTAATATCTGTACTGATGTACACTAAAAATACAAAAAAGTGCAAAGAAACTTCAAGCCTTAGACATAACTGGTTCCACGCGTCAATGCTTGCCAATTCTCCAAAGTGACCCCAATTCTCGTGTTTCTACGTCAAAAAGCACGGCCGACCAGGCGCCTCCATCGCACATCCTTTTAGCTCGAATTTCCGTTTCCACTTCATTCCAAATTCCGTCAAATCAAGTGCTGTTTAAAATTGCAAAACCATGCCCTTGCCAAGCTGACAAAAAAAGGGAAACAGAAACAACGGTGAAGACAGAGAGAGAGAGAGAGAGAGAGAGAACGGCTCCACCAACCAACATCGTTTTTTAGATCGTTTTGTGGCACACATTTCCCCGGCCGCCGCCGGGGGTCATTTTAATTGTTTGATTCATCTGGCGCTGTGGTTTTCGCTTCTACAAACATATGCATCCTCGGCCACCGATCGGCATGCCGACAAGGGGCACCACCAGAACCGGAATGGTGTTCTCGCTTCGCTTCGGAAACGAAGGAATTTAAACGGCAAAACGGACGTCCCGACGGATGGACGGGAGAGCGGGAGAGCGTGTGAGTGAGCTCCACCCGATGCCAATGTGAAATCGACGAAAGGCACAAAGGCGGCCCGACCCGGTGGAACGATAAAGCTGAGTCGAGGCAATTGTTAGCCTTCGGCCTCCCCGGTCGGTGCTGGTGCTGTCCGCTGTCAGTCCATCTCTCGTCTTTCGCGTGGTTGTTCAATCAGGCTGCCAGCCAGCCATCCACATTATGTTCAAACGATGTTGAGCCGGCTCCTCGCCCCCGCCCTCCGGGGGGGCTGTCGTGGTTCCGGTGGGACTTCTCGTAAATAAAGAACGATCCGAAGCCGTTGCAATAGACTAGTTGACTCCTGCGAGATTGATGAGGACGGACGAGAAAATTAGTTCCCGCTCGTCGCAGACGGGAGTGCGGTGGCGGCGGTTATTCGATTCGTTTGAATAATGACTTGTGTGTGGTGTTCATTCGGTTGGTGAATGTCGATGGTGTTGTTGAGACTTAGCCAACTACACAAAGCACCCGAGAGTCAGCCAATTATTTTCGAGCACCACCACGTTGCGTTGTTTGATGTAGGAACATCCTAAAGCACGGCTCTCGCTGGGCAAAAGTGGAAATGTTATTTTTGTTTACAATGAGAAGCGGCGTCTTCGATTGAACCCTTTTCGCCACTTAACACGTCAACGACCGTCGATTATGATCCGCATCCGGTCCGGGGCCTTGAGCATCCGAAGAGCTTGAGCGTTGTCGGCTTGCGCACAAAATCTGCGTCTGCGATTGGGTAAAAATAATTCAACGAGAAGCGTGTAATAAGCCCTAAGTAGCCCCGTGTTAAGTAGCTTCGCGGACACTCTCTTTGTGACTTCCTTGGACACAGAAGGTAAAATAGTAAGGCCATCCCGGTGGCGGCCGCAGAACATTATTCATACGATCATCTGGCAGCACCATCTGGAGCCATCTGGAGCCGCCTCCCGTGGTCCGGCCACAGGGTGCCCCCCGCCCCGCCATGTTGTGCTATTTCTTTCCGCTCGCACACACATACACCCTTTTGCAGGGAGGTCGATCCATTAGGCTGTCCGCCGTTCGGTCGGTGGCAGAAAAAAGCTCACCCTCACCAGAGGATGGCAAAAACACACACAAATTGAGCCAGACAAGCGCCGCGTCAAGCAACGGCGGCGGCACTCGGGACCAACCGACGCCCCGGATAGATGAGACATCTTTCTACCATTAGTCATCGTTAGATGATTGATAGTGGCCCCCGTACTCGCCGCCCGTACGGAAAAGGGGCCCCCGGCGGCAGTCCGGACGCGGTAGTGAATATGCAGCTTTATCATAATAGCATTTTTTTCCTTCGGCCCCTTCCTTTGGCCACACATTCATTTCCCTGGACGACGGCATCGTCACCGAGGGCGTGTCAAACTCAGCGAAGTTTAATATTTGAACAAAAAGCAGGACTCTGCATACTCCTCAACTACTTGTCGGTGTCCGCCTCAAGAAATCGAAAGGAGCACTCTGACGGGGCCACATCTTCACACCTTTCGAGCGGATCCGTACCCGACCACCCCACACACTGGAGGCGACACGTGCGCTCGCGCGCATCCCGATGATAAATCGTCGTCAGGAAATCAGGATTGCATTAAAGAAGGAACGCTGAACACTGGGGCTAGGTGTGTATGTGGCGGCGCGCGCTGTACACGCTACGCTGGAGGCGGCCACGAAAAACGGCCACTCCGGTTTCCCGGTTCTTTCCCAACCCGGACGTTCGAGTTCGAGCTCGTCGACGAGCACGACAACAATGCAATTTGGCGGACGTGTCGGAAGCATTATTTACCGCACCCGACCGACTGGCTCTTTCTCTCTCTCTCTCTCTCTCTGCCTCTGTCTGCACTGATAATGATGATATCAGTGTCAGGACGTTGATGTCAGTGTCGGAGGATGAAGCGGAGGAACTAGCAGCAGTGGCGGTGGATAAAAAACAAACACACAGCAAAAGGTTGCAAGATGATGTCCGTAGCAAATAATCAACCGGAAGAGAGCTGGTCGGAACTGAACCCCAAAATGTCACTCCGCTGATACTCGAAGTGTGTTATCAACCATGTCTTGCGCCGTGAGCCGGGAGAGATTGGACGTCTTATTTCACGTTTCAACTGTAAATCCGAGGCCCTCGCCACACACACACGCACTCGTCATTCAATCAATGTCTCGCCCTCCAGGCGGGCGCACATGTCAGAGAGTCCGTTTCGAGGAAATCTCCTGCCGAAAAAAAAACCGAAACCCACCAAAAGCGGCCTGGTGGTGGACGTGTGATGGACGGCAGCAACAGCGTAAGGGACCGGTCTCGCCGCCGGACGGGGTTTAGAGAGCCCTCCCTGCCAAGACCAATAACGGCCGTCATTTGTTTTATGACACTCGGCTCGGCGCGCCTATGATTGAATGTTACGGTGCGTGTGTGTGTGTGACGTTCTATTGACAGTGCGTACTCTATTTTCGTCCTTCGTCCCTCTTGTGCCTACGTGTCGAACGGCTTCACACCTTGAAGCGAAGGATAAAGAAGCGTTTAGAAGAAGTAACGGAGAACCGATTCCACGGCACACAGCCCGGTGTGAACCCAAATTCTACGCATCCGATCGGTCGCAAATATTGACAGTACCACCACCTAAGACGTGCGTACGACACACGGTTCCCCCGTTAAGCCGAACCCCGCGCGCCCCAAGGAATGGAGGCGCCTGGTCGGTTGTGGATTTTTCGATCATTTTCACCACCAGCTGCTGCTGCTGCTACAGTAGAAATACCGGGACAACGATTTTTTAATGCAAGTCCTCAATCACACACACACACCGCGGAGGGACCGTAGATTACAGCACCATCATCTATTAGCCGTATTTTTGCATCAGAAACAGCCTGACGCGCCACGGCACGGCACGGGCATGTCAATCGAGATGAGAATGAATTGAGCGAAATTACCAAGGGATTGCCACTCGAGGGCCCGTGGTGGGCTGGGTGGCTTTTGGTTTTACGGTACACCAACGGTTTACACAGCATCCGGTGGCGGGAAAACCTTCCGAGACGTGACCTTCTCACCGAAAGAAAAGCGGCACGAAGATCGATCTGTTTCGCCGACAGAAAAGATTTCTGATCACGCCGCCACCGCCGTCGACGAGATGAACACCCTTGAGAGGGTAAAAACCGAGCGAAAAGAGATGCGAGAAGAGTTGAATTCCCAACCTAATCCGCCGTACCTTCATCACAGATTTGTTAAGGTGGGATTTGCCGGGGATTTGGTGAGATATGCCTGGAGCATTTCTTTGTCCGCTTTCTTTCCAGCGGACCCCCCCCCGACGGCGGACTTGTTCCCTGTTGCTGGCATGTCAGTCAAGCCGTCATCCCCCCAGCGCCCTTAGTGAGGATCCCTAACCTAAAGAGGGTGATCCGTCCGTGTTTGTATGTGTGTAATAGTTTTCCAATCAATTGTTTCGACTGACGTCGTGTCAAAACACCAACCAACCCGATCGGCGCACCGTATCGGGGCTTCCACTTTGGAGAGAGACCACTTCAGGGTTGAAGGCACTCTCGGTATGGAAACGATCGACCCCCCCGCAAGAGTTCCTTAATGCAAACACACATGTCGAAAGCGAATCGATTGAGTAGCACAGCGAGCCGAGTTCGGTAGCGAGTTGGTGGCCCCGGCTGGTTGTAGTCAGGTGCAACAAACGCGTGGCCAAAGTTTGATTGGATAAAGTTCCCAGCGCACAGCACACAATAGCTAATGCCACGGTTGGTAGGGAGTTAACTTTAGCCAAACACGGTGCACGGCGCCGTTGCGATACGCGAAAAGTGGCACTCGACGGGGACAAAGCCGGCAACATCAAGCACCACCCAACAACAGCAGCAGCAGTAGCATTAAGCAAGATGTGGCCAATTCTGCTTCTGGAAGGCCTTGCGCTGAGTTGCTGCAATGGGTGAGTTGAAAAATAAAAGTTTAGCTCTTACTATGGTACGATTTAAAAATGCATTTGTGGAGCGCGCTAAGTTGCTGTCCGTATTATCGAAGGCCGGATGGTTGATTAACTGGGTTATTGATTTATTTATTTAGTTACTATAAAAAATCCTGGTAGTCGATGTTTAAGAAGACATGAAAGCAAAAACATCACGACACTGATCAACGGACAAAATAAGGTCAAGAAATGACGAGAAATTGTTAAAAAAAGTAACTGCTAAAAAGTGAAGCCATGCCACTTATGGTGAAACTTTTTAACTTCCGAAACAATAAGCGAAATAAATTAATTATTTTTCAAAAGTCTACACACAACATGACAGTGGCCACGAGAAAATCCTCTAGAAGGATTATTAATGTAAAAAAATCCCCAACGCACCATCAACAAAAATATTCTAACCTGTGTTTGTGTGCACAGCAAATCCAAACACGGTTACGGTTCGCCCCAGGAAAAAAAACCCGTAAGAGCTTTTTCCGCGGGCCAGTCACGTTCGAGAAGCAACATTTTCGGCCCATCCTTAATCGTTAATCGGGTGGGGGTTGGCCGGAGCCGGATGATTCCTTCCACCGTTGTCAGAAAGAATGTTTGGCACGGAAATAGGCCTAGCGACCGAAGAGGAACCAACAACAAAAAAAAAAACAACCTCCCCGAAACGAAAGCGAAACGAAGTATATTGATGAACCGATAATTCCGAACAAATCGATTGGCCCGGATCGCGGAGCGGCATGGTGGCGGGGCCGCCAGCGGACGCGGACGGAACGTGGGATAATCGATTTTAAATTATCTTCGACCATCCCCCATTATTCAGTCTCAGAGCCCGACGGGCGCGGAGGGTTCTCCTTTTTAACAAATCCTGGCCACCGCCCCTCCCAGGCGGAAAAGCCTTGTCATCGCGAGCGCGGCCAACGACGGGGTGGCGAGGCTTCTACCAGGAAGGAAGGATAAAGGACGCTATACTCCGGTCGGGCCTAGCGGTAAATCTCGATACGACGTAATCGGGAGGCCAACATGATTGGCGATATGACTTTCTCTTCCATTATTATCCTTTTTTTTTTGGCCACGATTTTCGACGGTGGGTCGCGGCGGGTGCGCGCGCCATACTGCCGCCGGCGGGCGATGTGCATCAATCATGCTATAAAAAATGCGTATCCTCTCTTCTCGGCCGACGTGGGCGCCGCGTGCCCATCATTATGATTTGCGAGCGGTGTTGGTGTTTCGCGACCGACGGTTGATCGTCCAATTTCGTGGATCCGTGCTCGGTACGCCGCGGGGCCCATCCTTAATAAGTTCGATTTAACGCTTCTTCTTCTCGGTGCCATCGTAATATTGCGACAACCGACGCTTTTTTCCGACGTCAAGGCATTGCAAACATAACAGCACATTTTCCGAGCATCGCGGAGAAATATGAGAACGAAGCGGATTTGAAGTCCCGTTTAGTGCCGTTTACTGCAAACCCACAAACCCAAAATGAAATAAATTATCAAACCCGAGACACTCGCAAAGCACTTCGCAAAAGACTCTCGCTCGAAGAAGCACATACAAAATCGTGCAAATTAAGCTCCAAATCACCTTCCAAAGGAACCACATCACAGACGAGGGATCGCTTGTAAAAGTCCCAACATTCAAGCCACTTACTACGGACCACCGCGACAGCTGCACCGTCCGTAACGCACCTGGCTGAGCGATGGTGATGCCCGACCGACAACCAAATGAAGCCGCTTCTTCTGGAGTAGGAAGCGAGCACGAGAAGCTTAAATTAACCGCCGTTACTCGTGACTTGTACAGGTTTCGAGAACGATTGAGATCTTCACAGCCCAAGGAGCGATACGAAGAGCCATCTCGTTTCGTCAAGCCAAAACAAGAGCGACGTTTGACAACGTTTTGTCGAGCAGGATCTTGGTCTCACTCGGTAGACATCTACTAAAGCAACGAAAAGGAAACGATAGAAAAATACACCGCACCAAGCGCATTCGGTGCCCAGCGAATTGAGAAGCTCACCTGGCGATTCGGCTTGGACTCGGCGATCGGGACTTTGTCGGGGGCACACAGTTTGGCCTAAATTAAAAACGAAACCCTCCATTCGAGCGAGAAAGAAAAAATAAACCTGCCATTTTGGATCGCCCGTTTGCGCTTCTTTACGATCAAACGAACCCCGAGAGAGAGAGAGAGAGAGAGAGCGAAAGCGGGACAAGAAGTGGTGCCCATTTTCCGGGTTTTCCTTTGTGTCCCCCCGGAGCCTTTCCATCGACGGGAGGGGACAAGAAAAGTGCATCCATCCCACCGGGGCGATGCGCTTTTATGCACTTCAGTGGCTCGCACTATTTGTCTAGTGTTCGTTCGTTCGTTCGTGTGCTTTTCCGTTGTCGCCGGCCGTTCATGCTAAATTTCCACTTCATTTGAGGATTCATTTGTTTCCCTTTCCCGTTTCCCCGTTCCCGGCTCTCTTCAGGGACTTCAGAGGACTGGCTGGCTGGCTGTGTTTTATCATCACCCGGAACCCCGGTGCCCGGTGGTGAGTTTCACCGGGTGAGCAATTTTCTTTCGGGGCGATCAAAGAAAATGGTACGCGCAACACAGCACAACCGAGGCCAGAGAGCAAATGGACGGGAAAATTGAAAATGCTATTTGGGCACTATTTTTCTTCTATTTAGGGTGACGCCTTCTGGCGTTTTTCTTTCTTTTGGGTACCTTGCACCGGTCGCAGAATTCAATGTTCTGGTTCTCGTTCTGGCGGGGAGCGTCAAGCTAATAGCGTGCAAAGAAAACCTCCCCCCGTTCGATAATAGACAAAACCCGATAGGAACCGGGGCCCCGGTGGTGGGGCCATATTTTAAGATGACAGCAGTTTGATTGAGGCCAAATCGAGCCCAAGGAACAGGATTAGTTTGCCGCTATGCAAACCCCGACCGACCGACCCAAGAAGGAGCCGACCTCACACACGACCCAGTGAGTTGGGCTTCTTGAAAAAGGGGTTGATGTACAAAGGCTTACATCAAGGATTAAGGGGCCTCTTACACGGCCACCCCGTTGTGGGCAAATTGTTTGCACACTGCTCGATATGATTGAAACACGCCACAAGGCGGCCGCCGTCGAATCGCGGATTTGAGGTTGATCGCTAATGGAATACTCCGGCACTCACTCCGGCGCACCACACGACTGTGTGTGATGGATCGACGAAAAGCACGACGGCGAAAAGCGTATCCACATCATCATCATCATCATCATCATTTGGCGGCAGCCTACGTTTTTACGTGCAACACTGCAATCACATGTCGTCGATACGCGAGAGGCACACGTTTATTTCTTCTTCGTGATCCGCGAAAGGAGGGCGCTTTTTTTGGGGCGGCGGTCCCTGATTGCCTCCCATGCAACATGATCGGCGACGTTCGAGAACCGCGTGGCACGTGCAGCTCAAAACGAGCGTGAAAAGAAGCGCGCGGCGAGCAGCAAAGCGAACGAATTTTATTAGATTTTCCACATGGACAAGCCGGGCCCGGGGTTATTGCAGCGCAGCGCAGCAACATGCATCTCAACGACCATTCGACACATACTCACGTTTCGTTCGTGGGAAGCGGATCCGGACACGACACGCGACCGGGGGCACACGCGACCACCCTCCAGGACCGGACCAGGTGCAGGTGCTGGCGAAGGAGGATGATGGGCGTGGAAAAGTGGAATAAAATGAAATAGATACATTTTCTAGGCGAAGGGCCGCGACACGCAAGGACTCGCGTCCTTTGAGACACAGAGGACTGGAGACTGGCGAGAAAAAAGTATCCACGGGGTAACGGGTGGTCAACGGGAACACAACGGGAGGAACGAGCACCGAGTACCGTGTGCACTCCCCACCCACCCCCCCCCCCCGCGGAAACATACTACACATTGCCGCCATCAATAGCGATGCTGCGAAAGATGATGATGATGATGATGGGAATTCGCATCCGCGCGAACGGTGGAAAACCCCACGAGGCAGCGCAGGAAGGCAGCGCACAAAAAAGGCGTACCGCCGGAAAGTATCCTGAAGCCTGACAGCGTGCGGGCAAACTTTAAATTTTTCTACCAGCGCTCCGCGAATGAATACCAACACGATTTCCCGGGAGAAAAGCACGCGACGGCAGGTCGGCGATCGGGTGTAGTAGTTCCGTTTTTCTCCGGGGGTTTTCCTTCTACATGTCGGGCACCCTAGACCTAGACGGAGTACCCGCGCTTGTTGCAACATATGTATACTGTATAGTTTGAATGAGAAACGCGAACAGTTCTCTCAAATGTTTCACTGACCGTGTTTTTTTTTTTGGTTCAGTTCCGATTACGTGATACGACCAACAATGGGTGTTGGTTTGCGAGGAACATAGGCTCACTATTCAAGAAGAGAGCATCCTAATAAAAATAGGAAACAAATAAAACCAGTCAAAGGATTTAATGTAAAAACTAAGAAAAATAGCTGCATACATGCTGACCCCGTAAACCCCAAGACGATAACATTCAACGTCCATGCATATAACACCTATTGTTAAGT